>NC_056735.1:16303807-16458807 GCF_019279795.1 Protopterus annectens
TCACCCAGATCTGATGCAGCTGGAGTCAAGTGGGTCAAGAAAATTGTTAGACACAATGATAGAATGGGATCCAGAAACGCCTTATCCAAAATGCAGACTGGAGAAAGAGAAACAATGATGTGAGTAGTCAGGCCAGGTCTCACCGCCCCCACAAGGCAGCGGGTAGTGGAAAGAGCCAAGCTGGATCTGGGTCTTCAAGAAGGTCCTGATTATCCTATCCACATTGGCCTCGGTCAGGTTTCTGAAGACCATGGTGACCTAAAAGCCATCGCTGAGGGCAGTCTGGAAGATCAGTGCCCATGTTTTTCTGATGGAATTACTGGGGACTAGATCCAAGCAGGACACAGCTCAGGTGAAAACACTAGATCCGGCAGACAAGAAGCAGCCAGGGATCGGATCCAAGCCTGATCTGACCCTGCAGCCAAGAAAGGGGATTGTTGAATCTGAGGGTCATGGGCCCTTTTTGAGCTACAGAGGGGTCGAGACCCCTTTTCCTAGACATTTGGACCCATCCTTAGAGGAATTCCTGCCCTTATATTTTTCTCTCTGGTTATCCCTCTTAGAGTTGTCAAGCAATTTCTTAGCAACAGGGAAGTGACCAATTTTCCAGCTTGGGTAAGGAGAGGGCCCTTCAACACAAGCTCGGACTGGTGGTCTGAAAATCCTGAGGGCCCAAAAGAAGCATAAATTTCACATTTGTGCAAATGCGTGGTCCCCAGACAATAAACACATTTTTCACGTGATCCTGTGGCAGGATTTTGGGGCAATAAGCCACACACTTCTTGAACCCTGAAGCCTTGTCCGTCATCTTGAGACTAAGAGCAGAAATAATGACTCAAAAAGTCAAAACAACCACCAACCACTTAATGTTTTTTTTTTTTTTGTTTTGTTTTCCAAGGAAGAAACGTCCTAATAAGAAGAAATTATAGACAAGCAACTCAGGAACCACAAAAAATGGTGTAAAGCAGTCAACTTTCTACAACAGGGGAGAGAGGGAAGATAGAAAAGAAAAAAAAAATAGTCAATATTAAAAAACACAGGACTTAAAGACTGTGATCCTGAAAAAAGTTAGTGACAAAAGTATCACTTATCTGAAGACCAATAGCTGACCCTTAGTGAACGAGTTAGCCCCTCAGCATGGTAAACAAGATCTGACAGCTGTTGGATCGTGGTGCATTATGAGATGGAGGAGGAGCTTGAGCCTTGGGACCAAATATCTAGTTGCCAGCCTTGGATCATTATGGATCCAATATACCCATCTGCTGAGGCAGATGGAAAAGACAAATCAGTATGAACCAACACACCTCTTTCAGGAGTATAGTCATTTCTGTTTTCTTCACACACTGTGCACTGATTTCTGCATGAATACCAGTGAGATACAATGACTTCTGCACATGGGCAGACCACAAAATCTAATCTTACTTAACGTATATTACACATACAGACATGCATTTATTTGCACACAAAGCATTTAATTAAATTGGTTACACATCATTTTTGCCACTTGGCACAAAATAAGTGTACAAAGCCACCAGAAAGCAATCATAAAGGCTATAAAACACCCTTCAAGAAAATTGCAAGGTGAGAGAGACAGGGGGCATGGCATGTAGGTCAGAGTAATAAACAGGAAAAGCGCTAGATTAAGAAAGAGATATGTCTGATAGATTCCTTCAATAACCTTTTGTATTTTTGGGTGACTAAGCAGCAGTCACTTGCATGACATGTATTCATTTAAAATAATTAGAAACGTGCTTTTGCAGAGCTGGCCTGACCTAATCTGGCACTGAAATAAAACACAGAAGACAAGTACATAAAAAACATACTGTTAGACGCAAAAGTCTCTCCCATTAGTTTAATAATTGATTAATATATTTAACACATTAAAATCAAAGTTTCATGTAGTGATTCTGCACTTCTGTTCTTACAAAATATCAGCTTGACAACTCCTAGGAAGGAATGCAGATCACCCAAAACATGAAAACTATAATTAACACCCTTCACATCTGAAGGAGTCTTTATCTACAATACATGACAGCGTACCAATTAAGTGAAAACTGCACAACAGCTACCTGCTGAGATGCTGAAGAGAGTATGAAACACAAAGCACCAAGAAGGAACTCTCTGCTGAGCTTAGGTTTTACTCTGGCAGTGACAGCAGTATTCAGAAAACTTCACTGCTAATGTTTCTTATAACTATTCCTTGCAGCTCTTCAATGGGTAAGAAAGAGAAGTGGAAGAGGGAGGTAGAAATAAAAGTATAAGTACAAATAAGTTATCTAGATGACAAAGAGGGACAAATTAGCATGCTACACTGGGAAGCTTGCTGGACAAAAATCAATTTCAGAGCTGAAGCAAGTAAGATAACCACTTTGGCCCCCTTAGGTTGGGACTATGATTGAAAATTACAAAGCAGCAAAAGAAGAAATGCATTTAAAACTGCCAGGAAAACAGGAACAGGATTGCTGCATAAATGTACCACTCAAGACATGATTCGTAATAATGATGTAGAACTAACCACCGAGTACCAGAGTAACAGAAATTAAGCAGTCATAGCATCAAAAAAGGACCAAAAGGCTATAACGCAGACTTTCAAACCCACCAATGTATTTGTCATGTGCTAGTTAACCTAGTTTTACTGACTTCTTCAATAATGCTAGGAAATGAGTGCCACGTATTTACCACCGTTTCAGTATCTCAGTGTATGAACTAATGCTCCTTAAGTTATATCATTACATAAAGGTCATTATCATACTTTTTAAGGTACTCATCTTTTGCAGTTCTTCAAACCATTATAAAATCAGCCCACTTATTACACAACTTGTACACTGCTTATCAAACTACTTTTTTTTTTAAAACTACCTTTAGAAAATATAACAGAAGTTAGACAGTTAAAATAAGGGTTTGTGATCCCTTAATGATGTTTGGCATCTCCCAGCAAGTTGACAGCTAGCACTGCCTACTCAAAGTTTGTTTGTGTCTGTTTGTGTCTTTCGGCTTTTTCCCAGTTAGGGGTCACCACAGCAGAACTCCGGTCCGCTAATGATTGGCAGTTGATTTTTACATACCGGCTTGCCAGGCCCGACACACAACCTTCAACGAAGGTATGCCCATTCAAGCAGGTCTCCACGCAGAAGATGCTCTAGCTGAGAATCAAACCGGACAGCGTCTTACTGTGAGGCGACAATGCTACCGCAGCACCAACACCGTGGGTACCTCCACGCACTACACACACACAAACTCCACACGCTTATGATAAAAAATACAAATGAAGAAATAAAAACTGATAGAATTTCAACCAATCAGCTGGAAAACAGCATTAGTAACATTTACCCAAATAAAAACATGCCACAAATTAACTCAAACAAGTAACTGACCAATAAAACTATATAATCTAAACCAAACTGCTAAAACATAACCCAAGAATTAATTAAAAAATATTTAACAAAAAAACTTGGAACTATAGTCGAAAACTATCCATACCCAAAAAATGTTCTGTTCATTAAAACCTATGTGACCTATATAAAATCTTATTCAAAGTACACAACTGCCACATCCCACTGGAAAAAAAACAGAGAATAAAAGAAGAAATGGAATGTGTGAGGTAATTGCTTCAATGACAAATAAAATTGCTTGTATTATAGAATTACAGAGCCCCAACTCATTACAAAACATGTTCCCTTAATCTGCGGTATAAAGTATTTCATTTGACCACACACTCTATACACACACACACACACACATTTATATTGCATGCATACATGCACACATATATTCTCCTCACACACAACTACATGATTATTTTTAACTTTTAACATATTTCTACTGCTTCTGTCAAATGCAAAATTAAGTCACAGCAATGCCATCTACTTTGACTCTGTGGCCATGTAGCTAGTTAGTAAAGTAAGTCAGATTCAAATGCAGAAAAAATGTTGGGCTGCACTGCTGACAGGAAAACAGGAGGCAAAACTGTTTTTAGGTCAGAAGTGAGACTGGATCCTGCGGAACAGTGTACAAAAATTGGTGTGCAAATGCATGAAAAGACAGAACTATAAAACGCTGTCAAAGATGTGACAAAGGACCCAATGTAGGAAGCACAAATAGTGTTTAAAGACAACAGACCTAGTCCACTGATAACACGAACAGGAACACAACCACGTATGAAACTATCAAAGTGCTGTAATGAAATAAATAGGTTTAATTAGGGAAGGCCAAGTAAAAACTTGTAAGACTGAGGAACTTTATACAATTTATCTGCTGTCTTGAGGGCAGCAGGCAGGCAGCCAGGCAAGTTCAGAGGTTGATAGGTGTATACTAGACTAACAACCACTAGGGCTCTTATAAAACTAAGACAGTAACCAAAATGTGACCCACAAATTTGATTTATATATGGGGTGATTTACAGACTGCCTCTGTCCATCAGACATAGATGCCAGACTGGGGTGAATTTCCAATTACCCCTTCATTGCTCCAAGTTGCACTTAAATAGGAATAGGGAAAAAGTGTGCTTCACATGGATAGGCAGCCTGTTCCAGACAATGAGAATTCTCTGAGAAACGCATCTACCCCCTATTTATGTTACAAGCAAAATGTAGGTCTTTTATTCTAGTATTTCTGATTTCTGATCTTGTTTTTTGCGGATGTGCAGAAGGTTCATCAAAACAGGGTCCAGGGATGCCTTGTATGTCAAACAAAGAACATCACCCAGAAGTCTGTATGATACGAAGAAGGGAGACAGGGCTTTGAGATAATCAGCTTAAGACATTGAGTTTACTTCCTGTATTCATTTTGTAAGGAATCTTTCTGGATGCTCCAGTTGTTACCTGTGTCTGGTTAGGTACATATTGAAGGGAGCATTATACTCTATGATGGGTTTGATGAGGGTCAAGAAGAGAGGTATGATGACTTTTATAGACCTAGATGCCATGCCCTTACTTAGAAGCTGAGCAACACAGAATGATTTTCTTTTTACCTTGGACACATGTTGGTCGAAGCTAGATTACTATCTACATAAGTTTCCAGATCGCTGATGAGTGTATCAACTTTCAGGGAGTTTTACTGATGATGTAGTTACCCAGGGTGGCAGACTTCCCTAGGTTTGCAGTTTCCAGGATCTGTTGTAGGTCCTCCCTTATGAATGGGGTTGACAGCTGCAGTCTTCCATTCATGTGACACAAAGCCTGTTTTAAGACTATAGATAAATAGTGACTCCAGGGGTCCTAAAAAGTCATATTTTAGACTGTTCAGGAAGCATCCTGGGATGTTTCTGGTAAGCTGTAGAAGGTCTTACTGGCTATCTATCACCTGGTAGACTATCTTAACCCAAAAGTTGTCTTTCTTGACCTAATTTGTCATCTCAAGTTGCCTATTTAGTTTGATGACAGAGTTATCATCTTTATGGAAATTACCCTTCCTGCTTTTTGCCATAATTTGATTTCTCTTTTGTTGCATATCCTGATTAATTTGAGATGCCACCGGGGCAGTGTTTCTGGGGCTAGTCCTGGGCTTGCTTACAGTAGGTACAACAGCCTCTATGGAGCCATTGACATGGTTGTACAGATTTTCGGACAGCAATTCAGCATAGGCTACTGTGTTCTAGGGATTTGGAGGGGCACTGAATTTTGACAAACCATCACTTAATAAAAAGTAATTTGTCTTGGAATTGTTTATAACTGTTATTGGTTTTAATGGGATTACAGAGTTGATTTTGATTGACACAGCTTTTTGGATGGACCTTACCAGGGAGGACAAGACACTGGGGGCAGTGTGCAGCATTCCCCCATATTTGTGAGTATGAGGCCTCTAGAGGGCGTATTCACTACTTGGTCAAGGGTGTTTCTAACCATGAATATCAGGAATCTCTGTGCCTGCCGATTTGATGCTGTACAGGATTTCCAGCCTATAGAGGAGTAATTAAAGGTGTTAGGTTGAATGGTAAGTGTCTCTACTAGGTCCAAGCATGCACTGTGAACTTCTTGGGGCATGGAAGGTGACCTATAGCTGGCTATGATATGGTATGGAATTTTGTCTATGATGATCTGCATGTGGAGGAACTCCAACATGTCACCCTGTCTGACCACCCTAGAGGTATGCTTGTTATCGATGAAACATGAGATTCCACCACATTTAGCCCGTGTCTGTTCAGCTAACGGTCTAAAAGTGTGGAAGGCACTGAAAACTTGCACTGCCCGAGTACTCTCTGCTGCTTTAAACCATGTCTCAGGAACTGCACAGATGTCTGTATACTACAGTATGAGGAGAGCCTGGAGGGGCTATAGTTTTTTTTTTATTTAGGCTCCTGGCATTGAACAGTAACACCCTGAGGTTCAGTTGAGTTGATGATGCTATGTTGGCAGTTTTGGCAGTTTGGCATTCCCTAAAAAATTACTTTGGGGGTGGACAAAAGTTTTAGCCAATAATTGAAAGCCTAAAGAAGAAAGGTGCAGACCATCTTTAGCAAAGCAATGCGGTTTCTTAGTCATGTCCTCCCAAGTGGACAAATACTGGATCCCCTTAGAATTCCACCAGAAAGACAACCAGTTGCTGAAATCAATCATTTTTTGCTCATATTTTTTGGCATCGTCCTCGGTGATGGTAATATACTGCTCAATGCCTGGCTCATATCAGCCTGAGACACAGTTTGAAAACTCCATAATATGTCTCTTCATACAGTTCAGGGAGGTACAGTCCAGGTCATTTAGACCTACATGGACTATGATGGAATCATGCTGGTACCTGTGGTGTAATGACTTGAGTGTGTGCATGATTTGGCAGATCCTAACTGCAGATAAGCAGTTAACAGTTATTTTTTCATTGTTCAGTCTGGGTAGAGGGGAATCAGTTTATCTAATAATGGAGTCCCCTATGTGAACAGTCCTGGGAAGCGTGTTTGCTTACCTTAGTGGTTCAGCATTCCTGTACTGACAGTGATAATGTGTGTGATGTTTTTTCTGAGTATCTTTGGGCTTACTGAGGCATAGTTTTGACAACAAGTGGTCTAGACAATCTTTTTTTGTTTAGAGACTAGTTTTAAGCGCCTAAGAATATGTTAGTCTGTGCATCTGCTGTGTGCTATGTGAGATGAATGTTTTGTGCATGGTTTCAGCAACCTGATGTGTGTTTGTATGGGAGAGTTTAGCCACCAGTATCATTGTGTAAATACACCTCTCACACAATGTCTGCTTCTTTAAGGATTAAGTGGCTGTCAGTAAACATGAAACAATTGCTGCACTGTCCTAAGATGCACATATCCACCAAGCTGGCTACACAGAAGTTAGGAAATTGCATAGTCATACTGTCCAGTCCTTTGGTGAGCTACAAGGGGGGGGGGTTATATTTGGGTTAGAAGGCTATTACGAGTGCTTTGTTGGTGAAGGCTAATAAGGTGCTTTACTAGGGCAGGTTATGCCAAACAGTACTAAATTCTACTAACTTTAATGTTTATATAACACTGAGTTCTACTAAATCTGTAGGTACTCCCAGTCAACACCCAACTCGCTGTATTAAGCTTGTCAGAGCACAAGGAATTGCTCTATATTGCTGCTTTACAGGGTACAGTTTTATGGACCATTCTACAGTTACAGGCTGTGACAAATACATCCGCCAATGCTGAAAGAACAGGAGGAATTGGAGTAAGTTCAGGAAAATCCAATCACAAAAAATGATAATACTTCTTCAGTCACAATGGAATCTCACTATGTTCCCATTGAAACAATTGAATAATTCTGAAAATCGCTCTGCAAATTGAGAATCCTTCAAGGAGTCAGTGAGTTGTGTTAGATATTTGCTCTCCTGAATTTTCATCTTTTTTCTGCTTGTCAACACCTGACGTTTTGAGTGCCAACATTTCAATAGCTAGCCAGCTTATCCATTAAATCTGTCACTGACAGATCAGAGAAACCAAAGAAAGGTCTTCAGAAAGACACTGACATCCTTTGTATGCAGCAGTTGAAAGTTAGTGTTTGAAAGTACATGTTAATACACTGGAGGAACAGGGTAAAGAACCTAAAAAGAAATTGATGGTGAAAGCAGGGGAAAGGTAGGCTGCTCAGGACAAAGATTCTTAAGGTTGCAATAATGCTCAGACTCAATAACTGTGCAGTACAAAGTCTGTCAAACGTGACTATGGACTGGACTAAAAGGGAAAAGTGCTACCACCAAGTTATCATTGTAAGACTAACGATCATATATATACCTATGACGTTGGTGGGATGCAATATAGCACTACAGAAATAGCAAGAGGCCTGCAAAGCTTGTGGTAAGAGGTGAAGCCATAGAATTTAGGGGCGTTTACTGTTTATGAGGGACACAGAGTTGAATATATTGTTAAATCAAATATTGTTTCAAACTTTACAACAAACTTTGAAATGTTTAAGTCAAGTACATTCATTAACATTCCACTTTCTGCCAAGTATGATAGTGTAAACCTCAAAGCATGTTTACAAAGCAGTTCTTTACAAACTGATTCTCCACATATCTTCCATTTGACAAATACACGTCACTCCTTCCGACCTGTCCAACCATCTTGTCCCTTGAATGTGCATACCACAAATATCAGTATGTTTTTAGCTGTGAATAGTTTTTCTTCCCGTTCATTCTTAAGCTCTTCGGATGTGCATCTATATCTATGAATTCCAGTTTCCTTATTTTCCTGCACTGCACATGCTTTTTTGCAAGAATATGGCCATTTCTTAATCTGCTGAATAGCCTTTTCCAGATCATTAATGATCACAATTTTACCATTCCAGTATGCCATCATCCCTGCCAAGAAAGATTGCTGAAACTTCAACTCTCTCTTCACATCCTTCGTCTTTGTTTTTGAGAAGATATAGCATTTCGGACACCTTTACTGAATCATCATATGTGATGTAGGCAAACTTGCATTTATATAAAAAGTAATCAAACCATGTTAACAAGTCCACATTTACAAACATTATACATTACATATATTTTATATATCCTACAATCTAAGTAACATTACATAAATTATTCAGTTTCTTTCTTCTCTTAAATCTCATTCCACCTCAAAAACTTTTTCTGCTTGTATTTTTCCCACAGTTCAATTTTTCTATGCAATTTACTCCTATCCTTTTTTAAAGATCACACTTACTGTGCTTTTATCTCTGTTACAATGTTCACTGCCTCAAGTATAGTTAGTTGAAATTTTGATTTCCATTTTCTAGTAATAGCTTTTTTGGCAGCCAGCAGAATTAATATTAACAAGGACTTACAATGTCCAGGCAATTCAGATCCTGTATCCCAGCTCAAAAAAGTAATTTCCTTAGTTACACTCATTTGCTCTCCCAGTATTCCAGACAGAGTACTAATCTTTAGTCTGCCAACTCATTATATTCTGAAAACATATGCTCCCAGTTACCTCTTTCTTCCCCATCACATCTCCAACATCTGCCATCTACCTGTGAAAAATTGTTTGGAATCTGCATGGGGTATAAAAGCATCTTTGCAAACACTTCCAGGCAAAAATTATAAATCTTCTAGACTTTGTTGCATATTTGGGAGCCATATACATGCTTTCCCACTGTTTCTGTGTAAATCTGCATATCTAATCTCTATTCAGAATCATTTCTGGCCTCTACTGATTTCTTCCTATAGTAGTTGTGCAATATTTTATATGCCCTACTAATTATCCTTTTTAACAGCAGTTTCTATTCTAGATTCAGTTACAAACAAAACCAGTGCAGGTCTTTCAATTAGGATTCCCCTATCCATTTTTTCTTTGTCTCTACTCTGATATCAATTCCTAATATGGAAGGCAATCTCTACCCTGAAATCCAAATATCTTCTTGATCTCTTCCCATTCTATTATCTTGCCTTCTCTAATTATTTGTTCCCAATACCTTGGTTCCTTGCCTGCTTCCTCCAGTAAGTTCCAGCCCTCAAGTCTCTTCTCTGCACCCCTAATTGCAGTCATCCCTATCGGCAGAGTCTCCTTTCTCCATTCCTGTATTGACTTAGTTCTTGGTATACTTTCTGCTACTTTATGTATATCAAATGCTTCTTTACAAAGGGTGAAAACCAGACTGTTGTACCGAACAATCTCAAGACAGTGCTCTTCTCTATTCTAGTTAGGAAGGAGGTAAAACCAGCCAAAATTCTTAAATTAGTAAACAAGACCTACCTACCAAATACCAGTAGGTATTTGGTATGCCATGGTGTTGTTTTGAGCCACTGTGCTTCTCTGCAAGTCCCCTCTAAATGGTTTACCTCAAGAATTGCTTCCAATTGTCTTCATTACTGAGTATTTGCAATGATCTTATGTGAAAAATGTTTCAGTACATCTCAAAAGCAACAGTCTCAGACACTTACTTTTAATGACGACAGATGAACACACTGGGACTGCAGGTTTATGAATACAATATTCTGTATTACTGTTGTTATTCTCCTTAACGATCTGCATCCAAAATCCCATTCCTTCCTTATTTATTGAATTACCCCAGACTTCATCACCATCCCTTTCCACCGGCTTTGTAGTTTTCTGCTTGTGCTATGTATAAGAGCCTTAACTGTGTAGCTCTAAAATATCTCTTCAAATCAGGTAATCCTAAACCACCTTGTTCTGTTGGGAGGATCAACTTATCCCCCTTGACTCTTGCGCTCTTCCCCTACCAAATAAAATCCTTCAATTCTTTATTGATTACTGTCCATAACTTTTCTGGTTGATAAAAATATGTCTGACCTGTGTATAAAACTAAAAGGATTGAAAACATTTTTAGTGCTTGCATCTTGCTATCAATATCCAGAGGCAATAATTTTCAGTTTCTTAGTTTTTTTTTCCCAAACATATTTACTGAACTATCACGTGACATAGGCAAGCTTACATTCATACAAAGGTAATCAAACTATAATAACACAACAAACATTGTATTTCACATATATTACTATATATCATATAACTAAAGCAATATTACATAAATTATTCAATCCCTGCCTTTTTTAAACAAGAAATATCTTTATTAATCACTTACTACACAGGCAATTGCATTTATATAAATAAAAACAAACCACACTGACACAATCTTAGTTGCAAGCATTTTATACCACAAACCGCACTGACACACTCCCAGCTGCAAACATTATACACCACTTATAATCTACCCAATCTTTCTCACTCAAACATTACATAGCTCATTTAAATCCTGCTGCCTTTTAAACCTCATTCCTCCCTTGTATATTTTGTTCCCACAATTCCCATTTTTCCTATATAGTTTGCGCCTACCCTATTCTAAAGATCTCAATTCCAGTTGTTTTAGCTCTGTTACTATATTCACTACTTCCAGTACAGTTGGTTTAGATCTTGATTTCCATTTTCTAGTTACTGCTTTTTTGGCAGCCACCATTATTAGACACAGCAAGACCTTACCATATCTAGGCAATTCCAATTCCGTATCACAGCTCAGAAAAATCATCTCCGTCATCACACCAATCTGCTCACCCAGCATCTCCAACAGTGCATCCCACAGGGAATCCTTAAAGTCCACCAACTCAACGCACTCCCACAAAATATGTTCCCAATTACCTCTTTTTTCCCCTTCACACCTCCAACATTTGCTGTGTGCCTGAGGAAAAACTCTGTGGAGTCTACTCGGGCTATAAAAACATCTATGTAAACATTTCCAGGCAAAAATCCTAAATCTTCTAGATTTTCTTACATATTTGGGAGACAGTTTCTTAGTTTTTGTATTTTTTTAGTCTCTTCTCACATATCCTTAGCTGCCACAACCAAATCATTTTTTATCCATACTCCTAAATACTTCATTTTATCATGTCCCCATAAATATTGGTATTGCTGGACCAGTTCGTGTATGGGTATACAGTGTTTCGCTACAGTCTCTTTTATTTTATTATTATTATTTTCATTAATTTTATATGCTGAAAAAAACCTGAACTGCCTTAGAATATTCTATAACACTGAAATGTCATTTTCTGGTTTCATCAGGTACAAAATAATATCATCTGCAAATAAAACCAACTTTTTGAACACCATACCTAAGGTAGCCTTGAGTTTATGAGTCCCTTATTTTCTTTGCCAATGGTTCTAAAAATAATACAAACAACAAAAAAAAAAGAACACCCTACCTGGTTCCTCTGTTCACACACAACTTATTAGAAAGTAACTTTGATTTTTGCCTCTAATCCCTCATATATCCTTCTAATTAACCTTACTATTGTATCAGGAAATGCAGGGCGGCCACGGTGGTGCAGTGGTTAGCATTGCCGCCTCACAGCAAGAGGTTCTCCGGTTCGATCCTCGGCTGGGGTGCCTTCTGTGCGGAGTCTGCATGTCCTCCCTGTGGTCACGTGGGTTTCCTCCGGGTGCTCCGGTTTCCTCCCACATCCCAAAGACATGCTGCAGGTGGATTGGACACTCTAAATTGGCCCTAGGTGTGCGTGTGAGTGTGCCTTCTGTGGAAGGTTGGGCGCCGAGCTGGCAACTCGACACCGTAAAACTCCACTGCCATTCAATGTGCGGACAAGGTGATCCGCTGTGGCGACCCCTAACCGGGAAAAGCCGAAAGTAGAAGAAGAATTGTATCAGGAAATGCAACTGCTTCCTTTGTCCTAATAGAATCTTAGCTTACTCTGTTGAATGCTTTCTCTGCAGCAAGACCCACCAATAACAGTGGTATTTTCCTACATTCTGCTTCCCTGTATATCAGTGGCCTTTTTTGCACAACAGACCGGTTTCATGCAAGACAATTTTCCAGGGACCAGCCATCGTGTGCACATACTAAACAAGCAACAATGCCCAACAGGGTGTGTGTTAATGTGTAATTAACGCCCACCAAGGGGTGTTATGAGGCCCGACACCACAGACAGAGGGCCTCTACACCCCTGGAAGGGCGTTAATTACACATTAACACAGCCTGTTGGGCATGACAGCACTTATAGAATGGGGTCTCTGTAAAATTGTTGTGTTGTACTTATTTTTTTTAGGTACTATATTATTTTTTTTATATATTTTTGATGTAAAATAGTTCCTCCGCCAAATGTATCAAACTTGCTGTAGTATATATTAATGGTGTTGGAAGAAGCATTTTACAGCCAAAATATAATGCTTAAACACATCCAGGCATTTACTTTATGTTTTGGTCCTTTACTCCTAAAACATTTGGTTTGTTGCCAGTCATTGGAGACTGAAGTTACTAAATAATGGCATACATTTGAGTTTCAGACTATTATTTTCTTTTTAAGCAAGTTTGTAATTTTATACGAGCAGTAATTAAAATCTGTTCCTAATTTTGAGCCTTTGTTCCCTCTTTATTTTAGGGTTTATTCAGATTTTTTCAGCTGAAAGTTCCAGAGGTTGCAAACCTCTTTACTGTCACTCTCACTCACAATCTCATGCATACCTCTGTTTTAGAAAATGTATGCCAACATAAATCCTAATAATCAAGTAGCCTTTGTACCTAATTTATTTTCGGTTTATCCAGATATCTTGAGCTAAGTGTCAGCAAAGAGTACCTTTCAACTGTCCAGATTTTTGGCTCTTATGTTTAGTCCCATCCTCAGAAAATGTGTAGTTCTCTAGCAAATCACTAGTGACTGAATCATTAAATAAGTACATGCATTTAAGTTTCAGACTTCATATCATTCAAATAATATATGCTAAAGGAAATCTTGTTGTTCTAGAAACTTTCTAAGTTTATAAGAGCAATATTTAAAATCTCTCCTTATTTTTGGTCATTTGTTCCCTGTTATTTGTGGCTCTGTCCAGATTTCTTGTGTGGAGAGGTACTGTTGAGAGGTACACAAACCTCATAACTGTTGCTGTCAAGGATTGCTCTCACTCTTTTCACACACACACACACACACACACACACACACACACACACACACACAGTCTCTTTTGCTTTCGTGCATGCATTCACTCACACACACAGACAAACATACACAAACTTTAATAACAAAAAAAACTCAGACACAGCGACCACATCAGCATATAAATTTGGTATACAAGAAACTAGCCAAATGACTATACATGTTTAGCACTTTTGTTCCTTATTTATTATTACTGGAACTTCATCAGAAAATACACACACACTTTTTCAGTTTCATTTATTTTATTTCACACTCAAACAGCGAAAGCACTGCTTAACGAGTGTAAAATAACAGCTCAGTCGATCTCACTGTTCACTCTCTCTAATACACATCTACACAGTCTCTTCTGCTTTCAGACACACCCACACACATTCTGCTTTCATGCATCCATTCACTCACACATGCAGACAGAAAAAGACAAACTCATACACATTTTTTCTGAATAGTTGGGTGTCTAATATAAAGAGAGTTTTATCCTTTCTATGAGGCCCGGTATCAAATGATCCGTGGCACTGTACCGATCCAGTGGACTGGGATCACTGCTCTAGATCACCATTGCTTATTAATATTGTCGAATGTTTGTCTCCCCTCCAAAAAACCACACTGCCCTATATCTATCAATTTTGGTATCACCTTTGCAATTCTTTTAGCCATTATAGCCATAAACTGTATTTATATTCTTGAGTCCCATGCGCAGAGTGCATTCTATGTTCCAATGTCACTTCTGAATAATCAGGCTGTACAAATACTGGTAATTTGCAGGAGCCATTCTACATAGCATGGTTGTCTCAATAACTACACTACCTTTTCTTTTTCATTATACAATATAAAAACCACCAAATAAGCATACACTGTCCACACCTCAACTCGGATTCTGCCGATTCTAGTCATTTACTCAACATAACACCTCATAATTCCTTTACAAACAGTGTCAAATCTTCCATCTTACTTTTAACAAAGTCCAACAAATTCAAGGAAGGTGATCCATTTGTTCTAGGCAAAATATGAAATAAAGTTAGCCAATTACACTGAAAATAATACAAAGTCATTATGTAAAAATATATCAGAACTCAAAAGAGCGTGGACAGAATAGCCTTACAATGACAGCTATTGGCAGTACTCTCTCTCTAAAAGAAAATGATGGAATTAAGTTATAGTTTCTTCTGTGGCTCTACGTTACTGGGCATTAGATCATTTATACAAACCATGTCTGATACTATGCCCCTTGATTACTGAAAATTCAGTTTTACTGGTTCTGAGTAAAATAAGGCACGACTCAGAGCTGGGGATAAATGAGTACTTTTCTCAACAAAGATAAGAATGCTATTCTCTCCTGTCTAACGTACCTGCATCAGGAACCTTTATAAATCTGTTATGTCCCCGAGACATAGCAGGAGGCTTTGGCTGTGCTTGTTTCAAGTGCAGCAATGCAGCCACGGTGGTCAGTTTTAGGTTTAAAACACTTAATGTGTAGTCTAAGGTAGTGTTCTGAAAGGAATTTTGTTAATCATGATGCCTTCAAATCTGCTACTCAGTCTTGATCTCAGTATGGATTTTTATCCATCTGATCTCTGCTATCTAATCTACTGAATTTTTATAATGAGTTTGACACTCCAGAGGTAAACTTACCAGTAAATACAATACATGTGCATTTTATGCAAACTTTTGATCCCATTCCACCTTCTCCTACAGAGACACAGGCAGAGTTAAATGCTAGCGCATTTGTATATAAATGTATTATAACCTAGATGAGACCCAGGTAGGCACTGTAAGAGAACAGGATGCATTTCCCAAAAATAAAAGGTTGCCCCAAGTTTGAATACTAGGCCCATTTTTATTCAATATGCTCATGTCAACTGTACCGCCCTCTAGAGTAGTCTAGATGAGTAAATATACAGATTACTTTAAAATAGGAATGACAGCAAATATCCTGAAAGATCAGAAGTTATTAAAAAAGATTACTTGGATGAGCTATCTGGATGGACTGTACTGAATAATATTGAATTCAAAGTCAAAAAGTGTTCGGTCATACTTTGGAGAGAATAACTACTACCCATACTCCACTAATGTTGAGATTTTGAATTCAATTGACTGCCAAAGATCCTGGTGTCCTTGTGGATGGTTTAGCATCACTTGAATTGTATGTTAATATAATAATATGGAAGTTTCATCTGGTGATATATGATGTTTTTCATACAATTTCATCCAGGCCTGTGGACAATACGTTACATTTATGTAAATCACTGGTTAGATCCCATATAAAGCATGAACCATCATTCAGTCTACATGCTGTGAAAGAGAAAATGAAATTAAAAAAGGGTCCACAAGTATTTTACTAACAAAAAAGTGATACAAGAAGAGTTAGCAACACACATACACAAAGACTTGTACAGCTGAATAAATAAATCACAAGATAAAAAGCATTCAGGGGTAACCTGTTGTTCAAGTTTAGTTCTATTAGCAATGTACTAGCCACTACATTAGGTGTAGTTTTAAGAAATACCTCACATAAAAGAAAGAAACATCAGTTTTATTGTAGAAATAGATAATTTAATAGAAGCCTGAAAAAAATATGTTGGAATTTAAAATGCTACCTACACAATCAGTTACCATTATCAAAGTGACAGATTACAGATTCATAAGCGTATACTAGGCTAATGACCACAGAGGATTTTTTTTATGCCTGCCATGCTTTCCAGATATATGTGGCAAGTTTTGGTACCCTAAGGTTATTCTAACTGGTGAAAGTAGGTTAGGGGTTGGGTGGTCAAGAATTTCCAGGTAGCTTCTGTCCATCAGAAACAGAGGTGCCAGACTAGGGGCGATTCTAGAGTCCAATTCCCCATTCACTGGTCCAAGATACACTTGAATTAGGTTAAGGAAACACTTTGATTCACATGGAAGCAAAGCTTGTTGCAGAAAAGTAGTCATCTTTGAGACATGTACTTGTCCTTCCAACATGCCCTATTTATGCCGCAGACAAAGTTTATGTCACTAGATTGGATAATTCTGATGATGTTTTGCAGATATGAAGATCGCCCAACAAAGTTGGATACTAGGATGTATTTAGGCCAGGCATAGATTGCACCTCAACAGTCTACTGGAGACGGAGTACAAGGGAAAAAGTATGTGGCAAACTGCATAAGATGTGTGCTGTTATGTCTTACATTCTTTTTGTAGGGAATTTCTGTGGACATTCCAGTTACTGGATCTGACTGGTCAGGTACATACCGAAGGAGGCACTGTACTTGATGACTGGTCTGATGACAGACAAGTTCAGCAGAGTAATGACTTTCCTGGACCTAGATGCCAAACCTTTGCTTATAACTTTAAGACTTCACTGGACTCATGGGCAGGGAGAGCATGGTTTATAACCATGGATTTTCATGGAGGCACACTCACTTATGATTTTTAAAGGTCGCAAGACTGCTAATACAATACACTGCAAGTAGTCTCCATTACCTGTTACAAAATAAGCTAATCACCAATACACAACATGGATTTTAGCCAGACCACAGCACTTCTACTGCATTACTGTCATTTACAGACACTGTCAATAACGCCTGCAACTCTAATAAACGTGCATCTACAGTATTTCTAGATATATCAAAAACCTGTGACAGGTTCTCTCACAATACACTCTTCGATCAATTTTCCATCCTGGGTCTAGCATCTCCATCTATTCAATGGTTCTCTAGCTTCCTTGCCACAAGGACCCATCTCCACATAACTTCCACAGGAGTCCCATCCATAGGGATCCATCCTTGGTACTCTACTTTTCAAGATTTTTATCAATAAGCTACATTCATCTTCTTGTGAAGGCACCTTGATTCAATATGCAGATGACTTGACCATCATCTGCTCTTCAAACACCTCAACTCACCTCCAAGACATCACTCAACAAGCTGCCATCTCTATTGAAACCTGGCTTACAATGGCAAAACTCCTACGCAACCCCCACCCCCCACCAAAAAAAATTTAAATTCCTCCTCTTTACCCTAAAATCTCACACCACTAACAAACCATCTTTCAAAATATTTTTGGCAAATGGCACTGAAATCGAGTTAGTACACTATACCAAACTATTAGGAGTCATAATAGATGATCTTCTTTTGGCTTTTTCGCGGTTAGGGGTCACCACAGCGGATCACCTGTCTGCTCATGATTGGCAGTGGAGTTTTACAGTGTCGAGTTGCCAGCCTGGCGTCCAACCTTCCACAGAAGGCACACACACGCACACACTCACACCTAGGGCCAATTTAGTGTGTCCAATTCACATACAGCATGTCTTTGGGATGTGGGAGGAAACCCACGCGACCACAGGGAGGATATGCAGACTCCGCATAGAAGGCACCCCAACAGAGAATCGAACCGGAGAACCTCTTGCTGTGAGGCAGCAACGTTAACCGCTGCACCACTGTGGCCGCCCAGGAGTCATAATAGATGATCTTAAATTTAACCTCCACACCCAAAGCAATATCAGAAAAACCCATCAAAAACTAGGCATGCTACACAGAAAATTATTTTCTAAGCAAATACACAAAAAATTACTCTAGCCAAAACCTACCTTCTCTGCCCTCCCTACTCTATGGAAAACCAATTCTAACCAATTTACAATCATCCATAAAAAAAAAACACGAAAGCTGCTACAACAAAATTGCCATGTTTGCTACTAATTCATCCTCCTTTACCCATCACTGTAAAGCTCTGCATATCCTTAGCTGGCTAGAAAGTACAGTTGTGTACACTTGCCATAAATGTAGATGTTCGAGTGTCTTCACTGTTGCAGTCATCACTGTAGGGTTCTTCCTGCCGGCAGGCAGCCCTCGGTCGGCCAGAATCCCAAAGTCTGGGTCTGGCATCGGCTGTGTACTCACCCTCCCTGAAGTCAGAGCGCCAGGGGTACAAAGCTCCCAGCCGACGCCATGTTCTCCAGTTTTTCTTGCCCCAGATGTCAGGTGCCCAAAAATGAAGGCTAAAAGTAAAACAAAAATGTAACATACAACAAACCCCATACCCTGTAGCAAATACACCTCAGAAGAAGGGTGAAGTAGGGAATCACACCAATAAAAGTATAAGAGGGGACAGGAGGGTGGGTAACCCAGACTGTAACAGTGAAGACACTCGAACATCTACATTTATGGTAAGTGTACACAACTGTACTATGTTCATCGTGTTTCACTGTTGCAGTCATCACTGTAGGTTAGAATCCCAAAGCTGAGATAAAGGGTGGTGGTTATAGAGTAGAAGGGGCGGCTAGAAGGCCTTGCAAGACTGCAGAAGCAACGCCTGCCCTACACTTAGAATAAAGAGGGAGATTATAGTGCTTAGAGAAAGTCTGCACTGAACTCCAAGATGCAGCTTCCAAAATATCTTTGGTAGGTACTCCCTTGAGAAAGGCAGCTGAAGTAGCAGCAGCTCTGGTAGAGTGAGTCCTAATTTTTCCTGGGATTTGCTTTCCATGATGAGAGTAACAAAATCTGATTCCATGAGCAATCCATTTAGAAATGGTCTGTTTTGAAATAGCTTTGCCTTGGGAATTTGCTGCATAAGAAACAAACAGTTGTTCTGTTTTCCTGATATCCTTGGTTCTGTCCAGGTAAAAGCAAAGCTGTCTGTGCACGTCCAAAGAATGCAAGATCCTCTCCCCCTTATTTTGAGGATTAGGGAAAAAAGTTGGCAGGTGAATAGTTTGGTTTAAAGCCACTTTAGAAACCACTTTAGGCATGAAAGTAGGGTTAGTCCTCAAAGAAACCCTGTCTTGATGAAAAATAATGCAAGGTTCCACAGCCATGAGCGCTTGCAACTCATAGACTTTCCTGGCTGAAGATAAAGCCAGTAGGATAACAGTCTTCCATGATAAATACTTTATATCAGATGTGGCAGCAGGCTCAAAAGGAGGCAGAGTAAGTTTTTCCAGGACATAACTGAGATCCCAGGCAGGAATGGGTGGTGTCCTAGGGGGCCTTAAATTCTTTGCTCCTCTGAGATATTGTTTCAGAAGTAGATGTGAAAAAATTGGAGGATCTGTATTATAATGTGCAGAGATAGCTGAGGCATGTATTTTTATGGAGGAAAAAGATAAACCCTTATGCAACATATCTGTAAGGTAATGTAGAATCAATGGAATATTTGGAATGTGAGGATCTGATTCCTGAGCATGCATCCAGGTGCAAAATCTCTTCCATTTACCTTCATAAGATTTCCTAGTGCTAGGCCTTCTAGCTTCTAGGATAACATCCATGACCTGTTTGGAAAGGGTAGGATTAATCATAGGACCTGAATACGCCAGGCTGCCAGGCTGAGAGGTTTGATATGAGAGTGCAGGACCTGGCCCTGATGTTGAGACAAATGATTTGGAATCTGAGGTAGAATCCAAGGAGGTTCCTGGGATAGATTTATCAGTGCTGAGTACCAAAACTGTCGAGGCCAATTCGGGGCTAGTAAGATCAGCTTTGGTTTGTCCTGTTTTATTTTTAATAACACCCTTGGTAGAAGAGGTAGTGGTGGAAAGGCATACCCCCGAGAGGTTCCTCCAACTGAATAAGCGAGCATCCACTTTCCATGCTAGCTTGTGATATGTCCTTGTGCAAAAAGTCTGTAACTGGTAGTTGTGGGGAGATGCAAATAGATCTACATCCAGGCAGCCCCAGGCTTCTGTAATCATCTTGAATATTTGGGTGTCCAGCATCCACTCGTGTGGGTCTGACAGGTTCCTGCTCAGGCTGTCTGCCAGAGTGTTTTGTTTCCCTGGCAGGAAATGAGCTTGTAGGTCCACTTTGCAAGCTAGTGCTGTGTTCCATAGAGTCATGGCTAGTTTGCAAAGGGGGGAGGAGTGTGAACCCCCTTGCTTGTTTATGTACCACATAACTGTGGTGTTGTCTGTCCGTATCAGAAGCTGCCCTGGCTGTAAAAGATCCCTGAAAGCCAAGAGGGCATTCTGCACAGCTAACATCTCTTTTAAATTGATATGTAGATGCTTCTGATCCTCTGTCCAAAAACCTTGCAGGCCTTTCCCCTGCAAGTGGGCTCCCCATGCATAATCCGAGGCGTCCATGGTTATCACTTGGTAGGCTGGAGGTAGACTGAAGGCTTTCCCTTTGTTTTGAAGACATGCCATGGCCCACCAATGGAATTCCTTTTGCAGGCAAGACAGCAATCACTGTTTCCAGACTGTGACAATGTTGGGACCATACGCTTTTTAGGTACCATTGTATCTTCCTCATATGCAGTCTTGCATATGGTATGAGTAGGATGCAGGAAGCCATGTAACCCAAAGCCTGCAGGAATTTCCTTGCAGTTAGCTGAGACATTAACGCCAGGCTTTTGAAAGTTGAAGCCAGCTGTAGTTGTTTTTCTGATGTCAGGAATGCCATCTGGGTTGTTGTGTCTAAAAGAGCACCCAGGAAAGTTATCTGTTGAGTGGGTGCCAAATTTGACTTTTTTACGTTCACGGTGAATCCCAAGTACTTGAGTAGATTCTGAACAAATTCCAGGTGCTGGAGTAAAATGTCCTTGCTGTCTGCTTGAATAAGGCAGTCATCCAGATAAGGATAAATTTGAATTCCCTTGAGTCTGCAGTAAGCTACTACTGGTGCCAGGCACTTGGTAAAGACCCTGGGCACAGTAGACAAGCCAAAGGGCAGCGCAGAGAATTGGTAATGTTTCGGGCCTGCCTTGAACCTGAGGTATCTTCTGCACTCCTGCCTGATAGGAATGTGTAGGTAAGCCTCCTTTAAATCCAATGTCACCATCCATGCATTTTTGCTCAACATTGGCAGGAGCTGCTGCAGAGTAAGCATCTCGAACTTTGGTATATCCAGGAAAGTGTTTAAGACTGACAGATCCAGGATGGGTCTCCAAGTATTTTGCTTTCTGGGAACTAGAAAGAGTCTTGAATAAAAGCCTTGTCCCATCTCTGAATTTGGAACCAGTTCTATGGCCCTCATAGCCATGAGGGACCTCACCTGTTTTAATGCCTCTGCCCATTGAGTTTTTGGTAGGTCTGGCCATCCGTTTGGTTTTGGTAAGGTGTGAAAGTGGAATCTGTAACCTCTTAAAACTACATCCAGAACCCACTTGTCTTGGGTTATGTAAGTCCAATTTCGGTGAAAAAGAGAAAGTTTTCCTCCCAGAGGAGCTTCCAGGAGAGAGGTTCCTGGAGCCATGCAGGGGGAGTCATTGAGCCTGTTTCCTGTAAGGTTGAGACCTAGCTTCTCCACCCCTGGGGGTAGAAGCAGTCCACTGTCTAGGGTCTATAAGAGGTCTGTGCTTGGGCCCTCCCTCTGGGGAGCCTATATCTACCCCTCTGAGGCCTGTCCGAGCTGGGAAAGGACCAATTTTTAGCTGGCCAATTTCTGCTAAATCTAGGAGGCTGAACTTGTAAGAAATCCTTAACCATTTGCATGAATTTTGCCTTATCCTCCATTTTCTTTATAACCTCTTCAGCCTTAGACCCAAACAAAACATTATGTTGAACAGGAGCATCCAGTAACTTTGCTTTCACTTGATCAGGCAAATTTTGTTCCTTTAACCAAGCATGCCTTCTAATGACCGTGCCAATGGCAGCTGCCCTGCAAGAGGCCTCCAAAGCATCAAAACCACAGTGTAAGGTATGTTTTCCCACCTGCTCAGTAGCATGCATCAAATAATGTAATTCCTTATTGTCTGCACATGCAGAAATGGTACCCAGTTTTTGTTTCATAACAGACAAAAGGTATCGCTGATATTTCAACATATGAAATTGACAATTTAAATCCCTAATAGATAAAGTAGCAGAAGTGTACACTTTTTTGCCCCATCTCTCCAAAGCTCTAGAATCCTTATCTGACGGAATAGGGTTCTTAGCAGTGGCGGCCTTAACACCCTTAGGACCCTGAGAAATGATTTCTGGATCAGCAGTAGGATTTTTATAAAGAAACTGGTGTGAGTCAGGGACACTGTAATATCTATCAGGCTTAGCAGGGGCCGGAGGAAAGGAGTCAGGAGTTAAATTAGACTCAGAAAAGACATCATCCACAATATCCAAAATAGGAGGAATAGCCAGGGGTCTGTGCTGGGGAAGAAGAAGGAAATCCCTAAGCCTTCCCTTAGATTCAGAGTACTTCTGGCCTTCCCAGTGAAAATGTTCCCTCATGTCATGTAAAGTTTCCCCAAAAGAATAATCCTCAGGAGGAGAAGCTGAAGGAATGGATTCCTCAGCATCAGAATCCTCATAAGGAGGGAAAGTATAATCCTGTTCAGAGGAAGACACTGAAGAGATAGATGCCTGATCAGAGGATTCATAATCCAATTCTGGTCTTGGCCTTTTGTCAGGAGGGGGATGTGAACCCCTAATCATAGTTAGCAAGTCCTCCGCCATTTTAAGCATTTGTTTTTGAGATTTAGGTCCCGGATCAGAGGAGGCCTGGGCTTGAGTCTTTGTTTTAGAAGGAGTCTTTGCCTTTGATTTTACCTGAAGCTGCATAGGCCTGAAAACCCCCTCGGAAGCCGGTACCTGCACAGCGGCTCCGGACCCATCCGAGGGAGTATTATCCGAAGGTCCTACACCTGGAGTATTCGAAGGCCTAGTTGGCTCCTCGTGGGAGTCCGTTTTGGCAAGCAGTTCTGTAATGGCCGACGACAGGGGCTGCAAAAGCGCCTCACTGATGACGGCCGAACCAGCAGCTGGCTCTGAATGTAAACTGTCGCCTGATTTGGACCTCGGAGGCCTATCCTTATCCTTGCGCCTTTTATGAACTCCGGTAGTCGGAAGCGTGTCTGACGACATGTTATAATTAAATCGTCTCCCAAAGTAATGAAAGGCAAAATCGTATCTCCGTTTAATAGTACGTTGATTAAATCTAGCACAAAACCGACAACTAGCTACGTCGTGGTCAGGGCCTAGACAAGGGATACAGTAAGAGTGAAAATCCTTATGAGGTATTTGCTTCCCACATGAAATACAATTATTAACTTTTTCTGACATCGGTCTGGAGCAAGAAAAAGGTTTTCCCAACGGGGTACTTAGCTTTGAAAAGAATTATGTCTTCGGTATGAAGCACCAAAAATAACAGGAGTCAGCCGACCGGCACTTGCGAACTGCTTCCACCGCGCGGCAAGAAAGACTGGAGAACATGGTGTCGGCTGGGAGCTTTGTACCCCTGGCGCTCTGACGTCAGGGAGGGTGAGTACACAGCCGACGCCGGACCCAGACTTTGGGATTCTGGCCGACAGAGGGCTACCTGCCGGCAGGAAGAACCCTACAGTGATGCCTGCAACAGTGAAACACGATGAACATCTCCCCCACCATCACTCCTATATTCATCTTATAATACATAAAATCATACACAAACCATTAGTCTGCCCAGCTCTTACCCCTTTAATCAATATGTATTTTCCAAAAAAAACTCTTAGACCAGAAGACAAACAACTTCTCGCTACAAATAAACCCAATAAATATGTGGATAAAGCCTATACTCATACTCAGTAGTAAAAAAATTTGAACTCCTTACCTTTAACCACCAGAACTATTTCTAAACTACTCACTTTTAAATGCTCCTTAAAAAATACTTTACAAAATCTTGGACCTGCTGCTGTGCCAGTCCAGGCTGAACTTACTCACTATACTTCACTCACCCCCTTCAACCTAAGTCGCACCTCATAATCCTCTCCAACCTTTTACTCCACCTCTTACCTTACCCCACTTCATCTCTACAGACCTTTCCTCTGCCTCTTTCCTCCCTACTCACCTAAGTTACCTGAAGGCACCCTACCCGCACTCTACTTATAATCTACTCATTTCCACTCTTCTTCCTTCTATAACCATAATACGAACACCATCTCTCATAATAAGAAATCACTCAATTTCCCCTCACTGTCTCTAATCATGCAAGTTCAACCCCGACAAAAAAGTACCCAATTTAACCTCCACAATCACAATATTTCAAAAATCAAGTACATATATTTTCAGTCACAAAGTATCATCTACTATCTTTTTAAATATGTTATTAAAATTGTCTCAACTCTCTTTTAACGCATACTAATGTTTTTCTCATTACAACATTTTTTCACTCTCATGTTTTGTACTGCAACATGATACTTGATGATTTAAAATTTTGTATTTGCTGTTTTATAATGTAGCATGATAATTTGTGGTTGAAAATATCTGTACTTGATTTTTGAAATATTGTGATTATGGAGCTTAAAATGGGTACTTTCTGGCCAGGTCAGATTTTCCCGATATGTCAACTATCACTTTCTTTCTTTGTTCAATGCCTGTCTCCTACCTTCTTCCACGTTCATGCCTGACTATCGCAGGCCTTCTCTCAGACAATCCATCCACCTCTTCACTAGATGCTCTTGCTTCCTCTTGCCTTCTTTCTGTCTGGCCCAAATCTTCATCAGATTGCCTTCTGCTTTTCTGCACAAATTACTGTAATCTGTTCTGACATTTTCTGCAGTTGAAGCTACTTTGGGTCTGCACTTAAATCTTCATTTCATCATCTTCCTCACAGTGTGCATCCTACCACCTCTCTCAGGCACTTCATCTTCATCACCTCTAGCTTCCTCAACTGCTCTTTCTTTACTGCCCAGGTTTCTGTACCATACAGTGGTACTGGTCACACCACTGTTTTGTACACCCTGCTTTTCAGCTTCTTTGGCATTCTTCTGTCAAACACTACCCTTGACAAACTGTGCCAGTTGGCTGCAGATCTTTTGATTCTAGCTTTGACCTCCTCATTAAGACTTCCCTTCTCCTCAACCACCCCTCTCAGATACCTGAAGCCATTAACCTGCTCCACTATTTTCCATTCTACCTCAATTCTCAGCTTGTTCTGATTTCCCCATCTGCTGCCATTTCAACTGTGTCAGTTTCATCCCATGTATTCCATTCCTCTACCCTTTGCTGACCTCCTCATTCAGACTTCCCTTCTCCTCAACCACCCCTCTCAGATACCTGAAGCCATTAACCTGCTCCACTATTTTCCATTCTACCTCAATTCTCAGCTTGTTCTGATTTCCTCATCTGCTGCCATTTCAACTGTGTCAGTTTCATCCCATGTATTCCATTCCTCTACCCTTTGCTGAAGTTCTTGCTCAGAGTCTCTGTAATGCCACATCTTATGCATACAGCAACATTGTTGATTTTCTCCCACCGATCTGTTTGCTAATGTATTCCATCGCCAGTATGAACAGCAGTGGGCTCAGGGCTGAACCCTGATGCACCCTCACTCCCAATAGGAACCCCTCTGTGAGACTGAACGCTGTTTGTACTGGAGTCATTGGGTCCTTGTACATAGCCTGCATTAATTCTACCAATGTTTCTGGGACTCTGAACCACCATAGGACTGCCCAAATCAGCTTTCTTGGCACCCTGTTATATGTTTTCTACAAGTCTAGGAATGCCAAGTTGGACTCCTTCCTCATCTCTGGCTTCTTCTGAACTGTCTCATTGCAGTTATGCTGCATCCTGATCTGAATTTGAACTGCTCATCGCTCGTCTTACTTTCTACTACTCTGCATATTCGTTTGTCAATGACCCTCTCCAGAACTTTCATACATTGTGATAGCATTGTGATAGGAGTTTGATATTTCTGCACTGCCCTCTGTTGTGAATGTCTCCTTTGTTCTTGAACACTGGCACTAGCATGCTTATTCTCCAGTCATCTGGGATAAACCTTTCTCTCCAAACTGCTATGAGTACCCTCAGGAGCTACTCATCTCCTATCTCACCCCAGCAACTTTATCATATCTGCTGTGACCTCATCTGAGCCCTGCTGCTTTATCTGACTACATTTTCCTTTGTGCTGTTCTTACTTCTTCTGTGGTGGGCTCCTCCTCTTCTTTCATTGTAGGCTGTGTCTGGGGCTGCACAGCTTCTGTGGGTTTTCTTCATTCAGAAGCTGCTGGAAGTACTTCTTCCATCTGCCTTTGAAGTCCTTTGGACTGATAAGCAAGTTGTTTCTGGCAACATTTATGAAAAGTGTATATCGTCTTTATCTTTCTGTCCCTGCCTTGCAATCTGATATAGTTTGTGCTATCTACTGAGTCACTTTCCAGAAGCTGGTAGAGTATCTCTGATGCCTCGTTCTTTGCTATTGCAACTGCCCTCTTAGTCTTTTGGTTAGCCAACCAATATTCCTTCCTAGCCTGATCCGTCCTAACTCCCACTTTTTCTTGCATGCTTTCTTTCTTTTGATGACTTCCTAGACTTCTGCATTCCACCACCAGCTTTCCTTATCCTGCATGCCTTCCCTCTTTTGATGACTTCTTGGACTTCTACTTTCCACCACTAGCTTTCCTTATGTACCTTATTTCCACGCCTGGCTCAGCCACATACCTATTCTGTAGTCTTCACACATGCTGTTTTAAGTGCTGACATTCTTCTTCAACTCCACTTATTTCTTCTTCCTGTGGTGCTAGAGCTCTAAGTAATGCCTTGAACTGTTGTGCTTTCTCACCAGTCCACTTTCAAGTCTTCAGCCTGGTCTCTGTTGACCTTAGAGACTTCTCTGTCCACTGATTGCAGCTGATTGTTGCAACCAGTGGTTTATGTTGTGGGCAGATTGTTTCACTGGGGATGACTTTGCAATCACTGATTCTACCCCAGTGCCTTTTCCTTACTAGGAGGAAGTTTACCTGAGTTGTATATTGGCCTTTCTTGTATGTGATCTTATGACTCTCTCTCTTGCTAAACCATGTGTTGGTCACCATCAAATTATTTAACAGACAGAAGTTTTGAGTGGCCTCACCTTCTTTATTCCTGCTGCCCCACCCATGTGGACCAAGGCACTCTTCATATCCTGTTCTGTATGTCCTGATATGTGCATTAAGTTCACCCAATATCAATTACCAGTTCATGTTGCCCTGCTTTATCTAGTTGGAGCCCTGCAACTTCTTATCTGAATGCACTTTTTTCCTCATGATCACATCCCAGCTGTGGGGAATAGGCTGCGATTATGAATACTGCCCTATCATTAAGCTGGAGTCTGATTGCCATGAGTCTGTCACCAATTCTGATACATCCCTCACTGTCTTCTGAAGACTATTCCTCACCACAATTCCTACACTGTATCCAGTCTGTCCTCCTCCTGAAAAGTAGACTCCGGATCCCAAGCCAAGTGGCATCACTGCACTACCCTTCCTACGTGTCTCCAAGATACAAAGGATGTCTAGCCTCCTCCTTACCATCATTTCATCCACTTCCAAGCCATATCCTGTCAGTGAGGCAATAGTGAGTGTAGGAATTCTTAGTTCATATTTAGCAGGTTGACTGTCTTTATGCCATCTAGCTATCAGCTACCCTAGGTAACCCAATCCAGGCAACTGGACCCTGTACAGACAGTAGTTTAACTGACACAGGACTGCTGGGCTTTATTCTGGGCACACACTGGCTAACAGTGGCAGATACACACCTCCCACCATTAACATGGGTCCCTGGCATAGGTCGGGAGAGGCCTCGTCCTCAAACCCATTTAGCGACATTAGTCAACACAATCGAATCACCTAGAGCTATACTGTACACCACTGAGTGGCTAGCCCTGCCATGGCACGTAGTCTGAGATCAGTCTTGTTCTACCTTGAGGATACTGCTCACCACAGTATATGCCCCCAAAGCGGTTTGTCTATACAACTGTTCCCAATATAAGGCACCATTTAAGTCTATGTCACTGCCCACAACTCTATTCTTGGGGGTAATTTTGAGATGGAAACACTCGGCATGTTTATGGGAGGTGACAGAAAATCCAGAGAGACACACGGAGAAAGAACATGCAAACTTCATACAAGCATTGGCCAGAGGTCAAGATCAAACCATGTGCTTTGTGTATGAGAAGTGAAGACCTTTAAGCATTATGCCAATTGTGTGCTCATGTGTGTGTGTGTATGTATATATATATATATATATATATATATATATATATATATATATATATATACATATGTATATAAAAATGTTTATTTATGAATTTGTTAACCAGGGTAAAGGGATGATCCAGATGGACCATTTTCAGTCTCGCCCAAGTGAAGACAATTAGACAGCAGAGCAGTGAAGATTTATACAGAAAATAAACACTGTCTGGTGTAAAATAAAAAAACAGAAATAGCCCAACACTTGTATGCCTCATTAAGGCTCACTTTTCATTAGTAAAGTTTTTTAAAGCCCTCTTCAAAACAGAAAAATGTAAACATTATTTATATGATGACACTGATGTCAAAAAGGATATTCTCAATTTTCTTCATGGTAAAATTATCATGTCACAACAGAATAACTCACTAGGAAGACATATTGGCTCCTGTTTTTGTAAAGGACAGAACTTATTGGTAAGACAGTAACACGTTGGGGCTCAGTGATGTTACCTTTATGATGGCATTTGCATTTTCCTCGCTTAAACACAGTGATTACATGTTAAAGGATGGACTCCACGGTTTTTGCTGCAAAGATGGTGAGTGCTCAGCATGCTTTAGTTTAGTCAGTGGAGTGTGACGGTTTGGGGGTAGAGTTGGAGAAAAGATCACAGGTTATATACAGGCTATCTTTTAGCTCTTTTGGTTTGATTGACGGTAAACAAGAATTTATGGGTGAGGCTTAACCAGTTACTGAGACTGGAGAAGTTTTTCTGCAATGACTGAAGTAGAGGGACTGATCCATAAATAAGCACGTAGTCTGCACAGACGATGACTGGTAGGACACAGGGATGAGTGATGAGCTTATTTATGAACACACACAGAAGAGAAGGGGAAGAGGACATAGCCTTGTGTGGCTCCTTGCTTAAGGAGCAGACTGAGAAGGCAACTTCTACGGTAAATGATCTGTTAGTGTGGAAATCCTTAAACATCTTCGTTAGTTGAGAGCCGATACCTGCAGACAGAAAGAAAGTTAGTAAACAAGAATGCTTGACTGTATCAAAATGGTTCCTGTGAGGAGTCCTTTGTCTATGTTTTACTGAATGCCATCTGTAAGGGTGTAAACAACATTCATTGTGCTACATCCATACCAGAACCCATGTTGTTGAACTGACACGATTCTGTAGGTTAGTTGATGTTGAACAAGTTGGCTACAGACTGGAAGGATAGATAAGAGGTTTTAATTTGGTTGTTTCCAAAATGGGGGCATAATGTTTCTGACAGAGCAAAGGTTATAAAAATGTTTAACTGGAGCAAGAACGTGATCTTTGAACAGTCTAATAAGCCAAAGGTGAGGCTACCAGTATCAAACGGTGCACCTTAGGGAATTTGATTCAGTATTTTGACAATATCTTTAGTTGTAATTACATCAAAGCAAAAAAGTAGAAAGTCAGCCATCGTGACTTTGATGTAGCCAGAGTTAGTGTTTAATGGTGGACTGCTGGTGACTGGGAGATTAGAAAATTAGAGGGAGTTGGATATTCTAAGAGTGCAATAGTGACGCCTTTTAGAAATGGCTCTTTGGGAGGGTTTCTCCCAGCAATGTTATTAAACATGCTCCAGAATGGCTGTTGGGAGTATAGAACCGAGTTCTGGGCTGAAATGACAAAGTTGGATTTGTGTCATCTAGTGGTACTGTTAGCAGGACTTTTAAGCAAAATGAAGTAACCATCATCAATGATCATATGTGTGTGTGTGTGTGTGTGTGTGTGTGTGTTTATGTATGTATGCATGTGTGTGTGTGTGTGTGTGTGTGTGTGTATATATATATATATATATATATATATATATATATATATATATTCACTTTAGAACATTGAAAGCCTATCACATTGAAATTCAAAATATTGAGACCAAAATCTAAAAAGTTCAAAACATTGAATCCCATAACAATGAAAATACATAGGAAATCAGCATGTACTATATTCCAGCACAACTACATACAGAAACAATAAAAAACAAACCATATTACACTTCTTCAACTATAAGTAGAGGGGCAAGTCCCCCTGCAACCCCCATGTGGGGGGGCTGTGCCCCACACACCCCTTGCTACTTAAGTATATCAACTCCGAGATCGCACTACACTAAGATGTGTTACGCTGCAGTATAGCAAGTAAGAAGGGAACATGACTGAGGTTACCTATGAAACTCCCGTAAGTATTGCACAGATATACAGTAATGTGTAATGTTTTAACAGTGAAGTAGTGTTTCTAAGAGAAGGTTGAGGATATTTTTTTTACAATTTAAACAGGCAGTCATTAAGCTTGGAATGGTATGTTTGCTGTTTTGTTTTGTGTAGTGCGATCTCGGAGTTGATGCATTTAAATAGCTGTAGGTGTGGGGGGCACAGCCCCCACATGGGGGGGTGCAGCGGGGCTTTTTACCTCCTGCTTATAGTTGGAGAAGTATAATATGTTTTTTTTTTTTATTTGTTTCTGTATATAGTTGTGCTGGCATATATTAAATGTTTGTTTCCTATGTATTTTCAATGTTATGGGATTCAATGTTTTGAGTTTTTAATGTTTTGAATGTTCACGATTTTGGTCTCAATGTTTTGAATTTTCAGTGCAATGTGCTTTCAATGGTCTAAAATGAATATATATATATATATATATATATATATATATATATATATATATATATATAACAAATATATATATATATATATATATATATATATATACACACACACACACACACACACACACACACACACACACACACACACACACACACACACACACACACACACACACACACACGGTACATACAGCAGGTCCTATTTATATCACAGGTATGTCCATCAGAGTGGGGTTTAACACGGTCTTATATGACAGGCATTGATGATCTCTCTACAGTCTGTAGGAGACAGAATACAGGGATAGGGTCTTGAGGCAGTCTGCACAGGACATACTTATGTCCTGCATTCTTTTAGTGAGGAACTTCTGTAGACATTCCAGCTGTTGGATATGTCTGGTTAGGTACATACCAAAGGGGGCACCGTATTCAGTTATCAGCTTGATGAATGCCAAATACAGTGGAACAATGACTTCCTTAGACCTAGATGCCATACCTTTGATTATAAGTTGCACAACATACAGTGATTTTCTCACTACTATAGACAAGTGATGGTCAAAGGCTAGATTACAGTCAATGTGTGTCCCCAAGTCCCTGATTACTGGGTCAACTCTTGGGGTGTGTTGCCAATATGATAGTTACCAGTGGTGAATGATTTCCCGAAGAATATTATGCATTTCATTTAATCAGACAGAGGCCACCGACGGCCTTAATTTCAGAGAAGTAAATGTCAAAAAGGAGCGGTCCCAGGACTGATCCCTGAGGGACTCTGCTTGTGACTTGCCTCTTTGAGGTGGACACCCCAATTCTACCTTCCTGCGTCCTGTGAGCCAGCTGGCTATCCACTGGGTGACATAAGTGTGTGTACCTAAGCTCTTAGGTTTCGTCAACAATGCATGAGTGGGGATAGTGTCTAATGCCTTGGCCAGGTCATGGCATACAGTGTGAACCATTTTGTCCTCATCCATTGCTTTGTTGACCTTCTCAAAGAAGTCCACCAGGTTAAGTAGGCAAGACCAGCCCTTGATGAAACCAAACTGGGTTGGGTCCAGTGTTTGGAGGTTTCCTATGTCATCACTGATCATGTACATGATAATTCTTTCAATCAATGGCTTTGCAGATGAGACTAGTAAGACTTATGGGTCTGTAGTTTCCGGGGTATGTAGATGCCCACCTTTGTGCAGAGGGCTGATTGTTGCTCTTCTTCATTCAGGAGGCACAAAGCCCGTTTGAAGGCTACAGTTAAATAGTAATTCCAGAGAGCCAGAAAAGTAATGTTTCATGCTATTTAGAAGGCATCCTGCGATACTGCCTGTGCCCACTGATGCAGTTCCATAGGGTGTTATAGGTCATTTTTCATGCTATTTAGAAGGCATCCTGGGATATTCTCTAGGTCCATTCAATCAGTGTTCTAGGCCTTAGACAGAGCATTAAGGACTTGTTCTCTAGTGATAGCAGGGGGAGTTATATTTGATGGCATTTCCTGAGGGAAGGTTGATGAGGAGGCAGAGGTAAAGTTGGAGCTGAATTTCTCAGGCAGTAAGTTTGCTATATTTTCTGGCTCAGTATAGGTAGCTCCATTTACAATGAGCTCTGTACACAACTGAGTACTGTCTTTGAGGTTGCAGACATAGCTACATAATGCCTTGTGGTTGTCCTTGGCCTGGGAGGCCAAATTCAACACAAATTTGGCTGTGATAAACCATTTGCCTTAGGAGTTGTTTGTTTAGTTTGTTGACAGTGCTTTTATCCTGATGGGTGCTTTACCTCCAAATTATGCCATGATTTTCTTCCTCCTGTTATACAGCCTACTGATACTGTGATTCCACCAGGGTGGGTTATTTTTTTAATTAGTTCTGCACTTCTTCCTGGTGGGTAAAGCTGCCTCTATGCAGCTATTAACATGCTTGTATATGTTTTTTGTGAACAGTTCTGTATAGGTAGCAGTGTTCTCAGGGTTTATGGGGTCTGGAAATTTTGCCAAGTTAGCCTTAGAGTAGTTCTTGAATATTCCAGGGTTAGATGAGGTTCCAGGTTTTACCGTTACTTCAAAGGAGACCATTTTGTGGTCTGACTTTATCAGAGAAAACATTACACTGCAGGTTGTGCAGCACTCTCCCATATTAGTGACGACCAGATCAAGTATGGATGCACCCCCGATTGGTGTATTGACAATCTGGTCCAGGAAGTTTATGTTCACAAAACACATGCATTTCTGTGCCTGTATGTTTGGTGTCATATATGGTTTCCAGTTAACAGTGTGGTAATTAAAGTTGCCTGGGTTTCCTGGGTCATACAGAGAGACCTGCAGCTTGCAAGGAAGTTGTGTTGGATTTTGCCTATGGTGATTTCAACATGGAGAAGCTCAAGTGCATTGTCCTGTTTACCAGCCTTGGGGTATATTTATTTTTGATGTAAAACGAAACATCAGCTTTAGTCCCTGCTTTTTTTTTTTTTTAATTTCTCCAAGTCTTTTGGGTTTCTAATACCATGACGGGAATGGACCTCATTCCAAAGTCAAATTATGACTAAAGGTCATAAACTTTGTATTGTTTCAATCCTTGATGTTAGGCTGAAGTGCTCTTCACAGCACCTGCAATGTGCCCAGTAATGACTCCTGCAATTCATATGGAGTTGCATGTATCAGTAACGTATCTAAATATGACAGTAAATTCTTTTTTATAAGACCCATTGCTCCTACTACTGGAACTGTCTGGGCATCTTTCTTCCACACTGCCCTCATTTCTGCCTGCAAATCCTGATATTTTATGACTTTGGCTATCCCTGTCTGTGCAGTTGGTCTAAATGTGTCGAAGGCATTACAACCCTGCACTGTCGGGTAAGCTCTCTGGGGCTTTAAACCATCTCTCAGTGACCGCACAGATATCAGCATTCTCTAGGGTGAAGAGTACTTCTCGGGAGTGGAGCTTTTGATTCCTAGCATTGAACAGTAACACCCTTTGATTTTCTTGATTTTGATTTGATATGTTGGAAGTACTTTCAGTTTGGCACAGCCTAAAAAGGCACTATGGGGAAGGACTCTGTTTTAGCTAATATTTGAAAGCCTAGAGGGGAGAAGTGCAGACCATCCCTGACAAAGCATCGGGGTCTGTTGACAATTTCCTTCCATGTTGACAAATACTGTACCCCCTTAGAATAACAACAGAAACTAAGCCAATTAGTAAAGTCACATCTTTTGCTTTCCAAGTTAAGAACTTCAAGTCAGACAGATGAGCTGGTTCAAAAGGACCAAATGTTAGCTTCTCTAAAACAAAATTAAGATCACAAGGAGGAGCCACCACTTTTCTTGCAGGTCTCTTAAGCAAAACCCCTTTCAAAAACATGAGTGTGCCTCGAGAGAGGGGATCCGTGGGCACCCGTGATAAAATGACCGACAAAGGAAGATTGATAGAGAAGTAAGCAGGAAAGTAACAATACAAATACTGTAAAACTACAGAAACACTAGCCCTGAATGGGTATGGATATGTTGTTGGCACCAACTAGAAAATTTTATATTAAGAAAAGGAAAAGGTTTTCTACTAATAAGCTTTTGTGCTTAGTACCTCCTGTACATCCTCAGCAAATGCTGCCTAAATGATATTAAGACCCTGTCATCCAGACAAAGTGGTTTGGGGACAGGATGTATCAAACACCCCTGATCTTGTGCGAGTACATCCAATCTGCGAGGAAGCTTGTGGAAATGCCCTTGCCCAGTTCCAAAAGAAAGGAAAACCAGTATTGCCAGGGCCAGAAGATAGTCACCACAATGATCGAGAGATTTCTTCTGAATCTTCAGAAGTACCCTGTATATCACGTGGAAAGGAAAGAGTAGAAAAGAATACAGGAACATTCTTGTCCAAGGAAAAGAAAATGCATCTGTATCCCAGGCGTTCTTACACAGAGTACTAGAGCAGAATTTTGCCAGTCAATTGTTCAGAGAGGAGGCAAAAAAGTTTGCTTGAGGAAAATTCCAAAGATGGATCAAATTTTGGAAGATGTCCTGATCTAGTTTCCATTCATAAAGGTCTTCTTTTGCCCTGCTCAGTTTCTCTCCCCCCACAATTTTGCTCTGACATAATGCGGGATGCCTGTAGAGTGAGACTGTACTGTAAAGCTATATCCCAAGCTAATATTGCATCTTTTTTATATGTACGCACTTGTGTCTATCTTTATTGTCCCAGATACCTTGCACTTTGATCCCCCTTGACACTTCCCCAGACTGCAAAGTCTGTGGTGACTGACTGCTTTGGAGCAGAAGGAGAGAAGTGGACTCCTGGATTCAAGGATATTTTATGTTTCCACCAAATTATTTCTCTTCTGACAAATCCCAAAACTGGAATTCCAAAAGACAATGGGTGTTGGTGCTGGGACCAAAGAGACTTTAGATAGCACTGTATCTTTCTCATGTGGAGTCTTGCCAGAAGTTATCATGGGAATCATAGACGCCATAAAACCCAGAATCCTGAAGTATTCCCTTGTAGTGACCAAAGTCCGAGTAGAAAGTCATTGGAATACATCTAAATATAGTTCTTATTTTTATCCTGAAGAAAAGTTCTTTGTACTGAGATGTAGAGCAGATACCCCAGAAATACAATCCTGAATGATGGAGTTAAAAAATACATATGAATGTTCTTTTGGAATACCAACATATGTGGGAGATCTCTCATCCATGTTGGAGATTCCTGATCCTTTGAAAAAGAATCTGCAAAGATAAGCAAGTTACTTAAATATGAAAAATGTGGATTGCCTTTAGCCCATAATGGGCTATTCAGGAGCTAGACACTTTGTGAACACTCTTGGAGCTGAGGATAGCAGAAGGGGTAAGGCAGAGAACTGATAATATGATCCAGATACAAAAAACCTTAAGAAACATCTACAATCTGGATAAATAGGAATGAGACGATGGGCATATTTTAAATCTAAGATTACTAAAATCTGAAATAAGGAAAGAGTATCATCAAATAGTAAAGTGAAAGCATTTTGAACTTGGACACCATCACATACTGGCTTAGAAAAAAAGGTCCAGAACTAGTCTCCAAGTATTGTCTTTCTTTGGTGACAAAAACAATCTTGAATAAAAAAACTTTTTCCAACTGAGAAAAAGGAACAGTTTGTATTACCCTCTAAGACTGCATGTGCTGTAGGACAATAGGGAACAGAGGGGGTTGCTCTGATGGATGTAGAATATTTCCTTGGAAAGGAGGAATTTCTCCTACTGTCATCTCTAACCTTGATGAATCAGTCTCAGAATTTGTCTGAAGCAATCTGTTGAAAAAGAGTGAAGTGAAGATTCAGATCTTCTGGAAGAGATAAGGGACTGAGAGGCTGAGAGAAAGGAATACGATCACTTATACAGTCACTCTGACTTGTTTGACTGTTCTTTGTCTGGGAGGGAGGTCCTGCTTTCTTTCTGAAACCTCCCTGACATTGTTTCCTAAATGTCTACATACTAGCAATTTGCTGAGACTGCTTATTTGGGTTCTCTGCAAAACTGGATGACAGATCAGGAAATTCTGGAGAAGGATGGCTGAAAATCTGAGATTCCCTGTATCAGCTTACTTATCTCAATACGTTTTTGACAACCTCTAGAGCAGATGGTCCAAAATACTAAATCTCTATCCAAAGACTAATTTAAAATCTAATTTTTTTACATCTTCTGGGATGTTCTGAAAATGCAGCCAGGCAAACGTCCTTAGTACACTACCAGTGCATCAGCCCTGGATATAGTATTTAGAGTCATATGTACACTTTACACAATGAGTAGTGACCTGAAACATTTAAGAAACTAAACTACACAAAGCAGGCTTTTCCTCAAAAAAGGGAACTGCAGATAAAACATTCCTCATACTTTCATAATTGGTCAGAATAAACTTTAACTTATCAGCTTGACAATTCAAAATTCTAAAAATTAAAGTTGCAGAAACATACAATTTTCTTTCCAAACTTACCAATTGTGCAACCATTTTTTCAGCAGGGAAATGGTTAGAATTAACGAAATTCTTGGCAGCAGCTGGACCAAATAAATCTACAGCTACTCTGTCAGGTCAGGGATAAGTGTAAAAGTTAGGAGAAACATTTTTTAATGGCAGCAACAGCTTCTGCTAGGATGGGCACAACATTCTGGCTATGCAGGGGCACCCTCCCTGCATCTTCTTTCAAGAGTGACGAGTAGCTCTGCCTTGGGACTTCCAAGATGGCTGCACATTCATCAACAGTTTAATTTCAACTCTCACAGTGTTAAAAAAGAAACAGATAAAGGTCAGTAACTCTGCCTGTTTTAATAAAATTCAGTTACTAGCTAGTAAGTACACTGCCTGCATGCCAGCAAAGAAACTTAGAGACCCTGAAAGAAAATCAACTAGAAAAGGTGAAGAGAAAACAGTGACTGCGAAGTATATCTTGCAGCTGTTCAGCAAAAACCAGTTCAACCTCCACATTTGGTACAAGAGGTGTCTTCCAGTAATTTAGATGAAAAAAATAAGTCAGATGTGCTCAGAGCTGACTAAAATAAATGAAACATTGTAGTATATCAACTCAAATAACAAGAGGCTTGAAAAATGGAAGATGATTTAAACAGCTACTCAGGTAAACTGATAAACCTGCAAAAATTAGAGATCGACATGCAGATAAGACTGGCTGAGTATGAGACTACTCCAGACCAGCTGTTTCAAAAATAGTAGGATTAGAGGGCAGAGCATGCAGAAAAAAACTGAGATTTTCTGCTGTACCAGAGAAATTGGATGGAATATTAATTATATGAAAGCACAAAAAAGTAATATGACTGGTATTCTACACCTGGATTTGTTAACTGAAAGGGCACATCATGTGCATGCTCCACACTTGGCTATAAGAAAGTAGTCAAGACCCATAATAGTAAACATGCAATCCTACCAGCAGAAAGAGTTGATTCTGGCAAAACTGTGGCAGAAGGAAAAAGTATTAAAAATCAGAAACAGTAGAGGGCTTGTGGAAAATGATTATTCACTGTATACCACTTAGAAGACAAGCAAATTTATCCCAGTAATCAAATTTGGGCAGAAAGGAGGAGTTGGTACGCAGAGAGACAAGCAAGGAGAATGGGAAGATAGAGCTTGAATTTCTGATATTCATCTTGCAGATGTAATAGCCACTGGAAAAATAGTTTTCCAAGAGAGAAACTTAATATCACAAGTCACTGCAGCTTCAAATGCAGGCTGAAAAATTAGACGTAGTACCAAGTTAAGGTCCCATGGAGGACAGGGATCCTTGTGAGGAAGCCTTAACAACAGAAGCAGGACAATTTGACCCTAGACGATTCTATCCCAATGCAATTGTATACACTTTCATGTTTATATTTCCATTTATTGCCTATAGGAGTAGCTAGTGGACACAGTTTGACCCTGGTCTATTTGACTCCAGTTTATATAACTTTTTAAAGTTTTATGATTGAAATATTAAGCAATAAAATGCATTTATAAAACTTTAAAAACATATATATATATATATATATATATATATATATAGTTTTAAAAGTTTTATACATGCATTTTATTGCTTAATATTTCAATCATGATTTTTTCCACTGGAATTTAATATATTATTTAACAGTTTTATATGTAAATGTTAATTTAATTAACATTTTATTTAATTTGTAAATATAATTAATTTAATTAATAAATGTTTTTTAACAACTTTAAAATCAATATTATTTAACACTGCAAACATTATTATTTTAAATTAACATTAATAATATTATTGTATGTATTTCAAATTCAAATGTTTTAAACAGTTATATATCCTTGTGTCTTCTTTTTTTTTCTTGAGGTAATCTTTGACATTTTCTTAGCAACTGTGCGGATACACAAGCTGTATATAATATTTTTTTTTCTTTATGTCAAAATGTCTGTGGTTTATTTTTTTCTTGCCTTGCCATTTCAATGGGGTCATGCCATCTGGAGTCAAAACATCCCGTACCCTTTTAAGAAGGCTTTGCAATGTTTGCAGAAAATGAGAGAAAAATTATCCTTCCCAATATGAAAGTCTGAAATGGCTGCTAATTGTACTTTAATTGAAGAGGCAACTGCTCCGTTATTAAAAAGGTGGACTAGGAATTCTAGGACAGAGAATATATGTCGTAAGGGGATCTACGTTGTGTGTTGAGCCCAAATTATAAACCTATTCCATTTACTCCTATAAAGTTTTTGAGTGTATGACTTATGAGATGACATCAAAATATGTTAGACAGGTAAGGGGAGCATGGGATGTCAGGCAATCAACAGAATTGGAGGAACCAAGCTGCGCTGTCAACTTGAGGTTGTGAAGGTTGGGATGAGTCACTCCTATCAGGTGTGACAGCATGTCTGGAATGGGATCCAGGATCTAGGGTTCATTCTGTAGACAAGGCCAGAGGAAGACAAACCAGATTTGTCAAGGCCAATATGGAGCAATGAAGATTAATGTTCTCTTCAATCTGTTTGCTTTCTGAAGGAATTGGGGATCAAGGGAATTGGGGGAAAGACGTACAATAGGCCAGAAGGTCAATTGCATATGAAGAGCATCCCTCGGGGATTCTCCAGGTGGGGGGTTTAGGATGAAGTAGCTGCTCCATTTGTTGTTTATGGGAGAAACAAAAAGATCGCAGAAATGCTGGCCCCATCTTTGGAAAATGTCCTCCGCTACCTTCTGGTTGAGGGACCACTCATGAGGCATGAGAATGGATCTGCTCAATTTGTCTGCTATCACATTGGTCCTTCCCGGAATGTGCATTTCTATGAGAAAGCGGTTGGATGAGATCGCCCATTGCCACATACTGAGGGCTTCTCGACACAGAGGGTATGATCTGGTTCCTCCTTGCTTGTTTATGTATCAGACCACTGACATGCTGTCTGACTGAATCGCCACTATCCCCAAAGGAAGAGCAGTCTGGAATGCTTGCAACGCCAGAAGTACTGTCCTCATCTCCAGGATGTTGATGTGCAGATTTGCTTTGTCTGCAGACCAGCTTCCTTGGACTGTCTTCCCTAGATAATGCCCACCTCACCCCATCTGGAAAGCATCAGTGGTCACCGTGGCCAGTGTTTGAGGGAAAACAAAGGGTCGACCTTGGCATCAACTGCTCTGACTGAATCTACCATGAGAGGGTCTTTTTGCATGTGTCTGTTATGAGAATTTAGTGAGACATCGGCTGATGGATAATTGACCACTGGGTAGCTAGAAGCCACTGTAGTATCCTCATGTGGAATCTGGCTAATGGAACTAACACCACTGCCGCCACCATTTATCCTAAAACTTGTATAACATAATGAGCAGCTACCTTCTTGTTTTGGATTAATCTGTATGTTTGACGCCTGACTGTTAACAATCTGGAGGAGAGAAGTTTTTCAATCATCTCAGTAGTATCCAATAGTGCTCCTATGAATTCTAGTATTTGTGAAGGGTCCAGGTTTGATTTACGGCAATTTATCATTATGCCTAGCTCTGTACAGATTTGAAGAACACAGTCTCTTGCATGAATAAGTAGATGCCTGGTTGGGGCGAATATGAGCCAGTCATCTAAATAAGGAAATGCCCGGAATCCTTGTCATCGCAGGTGAGCAGCAACCACTGCCATGCATTTGGTGAAGACTCTGGGGGCACTAGTGAGACCGAAGGGCAGCACTCTGAACTGGTAATGACTAGTTCCCAACCAGAAGTTGCCAAACAGCTGTTTGTCCAACACTGAAAAAGGCAGTTCATGCCGAAACCGGTCTGTTAATAAAGGACTGATTTATTTTTCACATCTGGGTCTGCTCTTGCTGGTCTACTTTTGTTACTTGGTTAATCTGAGGAAATCCAGAATTGCTCACCAGTCCCATTTTCTTTGGAACTAAAAAAACCTTGAGTAAGTTCCAAATCCTCTCTGGTCTCAGAGAACCTGTTGGATGACTCTTTTTCCCAACAGTTTTTGAATCTGAATGACTGCTTGATCCCTTTGACTGGATGGAATGTCTGGGACTTTTCTGTTTGAGGGGGGTTGTTAAGAAAAGGGATACTATCTTCTGCACCCATAAATCGGAAGTTATCTTTTGCCAGGCTCTCTAGTGCAAGGATAGTCAACCCCCAATTGCCTAAAGAGGTGGACAACTGGGCCTCCTTTCAGGAGCATGCTCCACTTAAAGAAATCCCAATCCCTCAGAGCCACATGCTTTAGGGATCTAAACCTTGTCATCACAATGAACAAAACATGCTGGAGGGATAGGTTCCTGATCCAGAGACTTCCCATACTCTGGAATAGACTGCCCATACATGTCAAGCAGAGTGCCTGCTTGGCCCTCTTCAAAAGGAACCTTGACGATTGGATGGGAGATAGGAACTTCACCCCGGGGATCACATCAGTCGCTCTGCTAGACAGGGGTCCAGGGAAGTAAATATTGTGGGAAGAAATATCCAGGGAATTGTTATGGCTAAGCTTGTATAGGTCCTAGGGCCGATAGCCTAGTACCAACCTATGAACCTATAAGAAAGATTCTTGGGACCCTTAGTTCTGTGGGCCTCCTCTGCTGTGAGGGCAGTGTCTTCTATTATTTTTCCCCTCTGTGCCTCTGGCGGAAAAATATCCACATGTGTCCTGGTAACAGACGTGAGACTTCTTGAACCACATTTTTCTGCCACCTTTCTTACCTTTAGGGTAGGGTCTCTGAGGAGCACAAGAAAGTACAGTTGTGTACACTTACCATAAATGTAGATGTTTGAGTGCATTCACTGTTGCAGTCATTACATCTGGGTAATCTGCTGGCAGGTTGCCCTCAGTCAGCCTGATTAACAAAGCCTTGGGTCCTGCGTCGGTTGCTGTCCCTTCTTCCATGACTTCAGGTCGTCAGGGGTATAAGACATGCAGCCAATGTCGTTACATCCGTTTTTCTTGCCCCAGATGTCAGGTGCCCCCCAAATGGGGAGCAAAATATATATATATATATATATATATATATATATATATATATATATATATATATATATATTATATAAAATTTAAAACACAAAAAAATATACCTCCAAACAAAAGCAAATACACCAACAAGACCTTTAAGCATAGTAAAAGAAAGTAGAGGTATAGTAAGAGAATAACAGGGGGCTGGAGGGTGGGTAACCAGGACTGCAATAGTGAATACACTCGAACATCTACATTTATGGCAAGTGTACACAACTGTACTATGTTCTTCGTGTTTCACTGTTGCAGTCATCACAATTGGGTAAATTCCCAAAGCTAAGGTTGGGAGGATGGATCTATACAGCATTAGGATCAGCTATAAGGCCCTGCAGGACAGCAGTGGCAAAGCCAGCTCTGGATTTAGAGAAGAAAAGCAAGTGATAATGCTTGGTGAACGTATGAACTGAGCTCCAGGTAGCAGCTTCTAGAATGTCTCTGGTAGGAACACCTCTGAGAAAGGCAGTAGAAGTAGATGCAGCCCTGGTGGAATGAGATCCGATCCCCTGGGGGATAGTTTTACCATGGTGCATATAGCAGAAATGAATACAATGGCTTATCCATTTGGAAATAGTCTGCTTTGAAATAGCCTTTCCCTCTGCCCCTGCAGCAAATGCCACCAATAGCTGTTCGGATATTCTTAGAGATTTTGTCCTGTTTAAGTAAAATCTAAGTTGTCTGTGTACATCTAAGGGATGTAGAATTCGCTCCCCCTTGTTCTGTGGATTGGGAAAGAAAGTTGGCAAAAGAATGGTCTGATTAAGAGCCACACTGGATACCACCTTAGGCATGAAGGATGGACTTGTCCTGAAAGAGACTCTGTCCGCATGAAAAATAATGAAAGGCTCCACTGCCATAAGAGCCTGTAATTCAGAAATCCTTCCAGCTGAAGTGACTGCTAAAAGCAAAGCTGCTTTCCAGGAGAGAAATTTTAATTCTGCAGTAGCAGCTGGCTTGAAAGGAGGGAGAGTAAGTTTTTCCAAGACAAAACTGAGGTCCCAGGCAGGGTTTGGAGCTCTCCTGGGTGGTCTTAAGTTTTTGGCCCCTCTGAGATACTGCTTTAGCAGAGGATGAGAGAAGAGTGGAGGGTTCTGTGCTGTAATGAGCTGAAATGACAGCGACATGGATTTTTATGGAAGAAAAGGACAGGCCCTTGTGAAGCATCTCAGTTAAGTATTGTAAAATCTGAGGAATATTGGGTGCTTCTGTGCTTATTCGTTGCATTTGGTACCAAGCACAGAATCTTTTCCATTTGTCAGCATAAGATTTTCTAGTACTAGGCCTTCTCGCCTCCGAAATGATATCCATCACTGGTTTGCTGAGGGATGCTAAAGGTGAATTTAGGTGATTAGCCACACTGTAAGATTCAAAGTTTGGAGCAGTGTGTGCAGAATTTGGTTGTTCTGCTGAGACAGTAAGTAAGGTGTCTGAGGCAGGTGCCCCTGTGGAAGGTGTGACACATTGCGCAGGAGTGGGTACCAGTGTTAGCGTGGCCAGTCTGGAGCAATCAGAATAATTTTTGGTTTGTTCTGTCTGACATTTAGTAGAACTTTGGAGACCAGAGGCAGAGGGGGAAAAGCATAGACTGATAGTTTTTTCCAGCTGAATGATAGAGAATCCACTTTCCAGGCTTTTTTGTGATGAGTTCTTGTGCAGAATTTGTCAAACTGATAGTTCTGGGATGAGGCAAAAAGATCTATGTCTGGACTCCCCCATTTGCGTGTCAACATGTTGAAAATCCGTGGTTCCAGTTTCCATTTGTGTGGGTCCATGAGATTTCTGCTTAGTTCATTTGCCAGAGTATTCAGCTTTCCTGGTAGGAATTGAGCTTGTAGTTGTATCTGGTAGGTCAAGGCCGTGTTCCACAATGCCATGGCTAGTCTGCAAAGGGGGTAGGGATGTGTACCCCACTGCTTGTTTATGTACCACATAACTGTGGTGTTGTCTGTCTTTGTCATTAATTGTCCTGGATGAAGGTAGTCCTTGAAGGCTGTCAGTGCATTCTGTACAGCTAGCATCTCTTTCTGATTGATGTGAAGGTGTATTTGATTTGGACTCCATTTGCCCTGAATGCACTTCCCTACCAAATGAGCCCCCCCAAGCATAGTCTGATGCGTCTGTAGTTAGGGTTTGGGCGGCAGGGGGTGGAGTGAATGGCAGTCCCTTGTTTTGGTGGCAGGCCTCTCCCCACCATAGGAACTCTAGTCTCAGGCAAGGTATGATAGGAATCATTGTTTCCAGACTGTGACAATGTTGACTCCATAAACTTTAAGTACCACTGAAGTTTCCTCATATGCAGTCGTTCATATAGAATTAGAAGAATGCAGGAGGACATGAACCCCAAGGCTTGCAGAATTTGTCTTGCAGACAGCAGGGTTTTTGTGGCCAACTGTTTGAAGTAAGTCGCCAATTGAATTTGCTTTTCTGGCATTAGGTAAGCCATCTGGGCAGTTGTATTCAAGGTTGCACTCAGGAATGTAATTTTTTGAGAGGGTACCAGTTGTGATTTCTTTTCATTTATGGTGTACCCTAGACAAGTTACAACCCTTTTTACAAACGCCAGATGCTTTCGAAGAATGTCCTTGATTTGTGCTTGAATTAGACAATCGTCCAAGTATGGATATTTTTGGATATTTCTTTGCCTGCAAAATGCAGTTACTGTAGCCAGGCACTTTGGGAAGACCCTGGGTGCAGTAGATAAGCCAAAGGGCAGTGCAGAGAACTGGAAATGCAAATAGCCTGCTTTGAAGCGGAGGTATCTTCTGCAAGATTCCCTGATTGGGATATGCAGGTAAGCCTCTAAGTCTAGAGTTACCAACCAGGCATCTTTGATTAGCATAGGAAGTAACTGTAGAAGAGTCAGCATCTTGAATTTTGGAATGTCCAGAAATGTGTTTAGAGTAGAGAAGTCCAGAATTGGACACCATGATTTGTCTTTTCTGGGTACCAGGAAAAGTCTTGAATAGAAACCTTGTCCCTTTTCTTCTTCTGGTACTGGCTGAATAGCCCCCATGTTCATGAGGGACAGAACTTGTTTCTGGGCCAATGCCCACTGATTTGGGGGCAGGTCTGGCCATCCGTTTGGGTTTGGCAATGTGTGGAAATGAAATCTGTATCCCTGGGATACTATATTTAAAACCCATTTGTCTTGGGTTATAAGTTGCCGTTTTTTTGCATGAAGAGCCAGCTTTCCCCCCAAAGGGGCGGCTAAAAGATAAGTGCTTGGCGAGTGCAGAGGGAAGTCATTGAGACTGTTTACCATAGGGAGGTGCCTTGATGGTTCCAGATTTGGAGGTGGAGGCACCCCATTGTTTTGATCTGAAGGTCCCCTGTGACTGAAACCTGGAGCCTTTGGAATGTCTGGGTTTGACTTGAGTGGCTCTCGAAGGAACTGGGAAGGACCAGTTCTTAGTAGGCCAGTGCATACTAAATCTTGGAGGTTGCACTTGTAAGAAGTCTTTCACAGTATGCATAGATTTAGCTTCATCTTCCAACTTTTTTAAAACGTCTTCAGCCTTATTACCAAAAAGACAGTCCTGTTGTAAAGAAGCAACCAACAATGTTGCTTTAACATGATCAGGCAGAGTTTGCTCTTTGAGCTAAGCATGCCTTCTTAACACAGACCCAGTTACAGCAGCCCTGTAGGAGGCCTCCAAAGAATCAAAGCCACATTGCAAAGTATGCTTTCCAACTTGTTCAGCTGAATGCAATAAATCCTGTATATCTTTATTTTCCACACAGTCAGAAATTAACACCATTTTCTGTTTAAGCAGTCCCATAATATGCTGTTGATATTTAAGCAAATGAAACTGACAGTTTAAAGCCCTGATTGCCAAGGTTGCAGAAGTGTAAACCTTCTTACCTCATCTATCCAGCGCCCTGGAATCTCTATCAGAAGGGGTAGGATTTTTTGCAGTAGAGGCCTTAATGCCCTTGGGACCTTGACAAATGGTTTCAGGATCTGCAATAGGATTTTTGAAAAGGAATTTGTGGGAGGCAGGAACCCTATAGTATCTGTCTGGCTTATAAGGAGCCAGAGGCAGAGAATCAGGAGCCATACTAGATTCTGAAAAAACATCATCAACAATGTCAAGAACAGGAGGTACAGCCAATGGCCTATGCTGAGGAAGAAGAAGAAAATCCCTAAGCCTCTTTTTAGATTCAGAGAAATCCTGACTTTCCCAGTGGAAATGTTCCCGTAAGGTATGTAAAGTTTCCCCAAAAGAAAAATACTCAGGGGGAGAAGCAGAAGGAATGGAATCTTCTGCATCAGAGTCCCCATAAGTAGGTATAGACAAAACCTGTTCATTGGAAGAGTCAGAAGAAATAGAATCCTGTTCAGAAGATTCATAATCCATGTCTTGCCTAGGCCTCTTAGAAGGAGGGGTATGGCTACCCCTGATCAGAACAATTAAATCTTCAGCCATTTTGATCATTTGTTTTTTAGGCATAGGAGCCTGCACATGTGGCCCAGGCATCAGTTTTTTAGACATAGTTTTAGATTTTGGCCTTAGTTTTGAAGATGGCGTTGGTCTAATATACAAATCTATAAGCCTGAAAACATCCTCAGAAGCCGGTGCCTGCACAGTGGCTCTGGACCCATCTAAGGTAGAGACATCCGCGGGTTCCATAATTGAAGCATCTCACGGCATACTGGACTCCGAATGGGTGTCAGTAGAGGCCTGCGAATCAGAAGTAGCAGGTATCAGGGGCTGCGAACGCATCTCACGGAGTACCGGCGAACTGTTGACTGGCTTAGGAGAAGCGTCATCGTCAGTTTTGGACCTCGACAGTCTGTCTCTGTCTTTTTCTTTGCATTTTTTAGGTATTCCAGTAGCAGGATTGCTAACAGACGACATTTCTGGATAATTAAATGTGAGCCAAAGTATTTAGAAGCAAAAATATACAGACATTTAATAGTGCGTTGATTAAATTTAGCACAAAACCGACAGCAAGGTATGTTGTGGTCAGGGTCTAGGGAAGGAATACAGTACAAATGAAAATCCTTATGAGGTAATTGCTTCCCACAAGTAATGCAATTATTACCTTTTACTGACATCAGTAAGGAGCAAGAAAAAGTTTCCCCAACGGGGTACTTAGCTTTTAGTTGAAGACTTCGGTTCTGAAACTCGAAAACGAAAATTTCAGGAGTTGGCCGACCGGCACTTGCGAACTGCTTCTGCTTCGGGCACCATGCGGCAAGAAAGACTGATGTAATGATGTCGGCTGCATGTTTTATACCCCTGACGACCTGATGTCATGGAATAAGGGACAGCAACTGACGCAGGACCCAAGACTTTGTTAATCAGGCCGACTGAGGGCAACCTGCCAGCAGATTACCCAAATGTAATGACTGCAACAGTGAAACACGAAGAACATCATATGCCCACAGCAGAAAGGGTCTTACCTTCTCTCACACCTGGATAGCGTATGTTTGACTTTGAAGCCAAAAAAGGATGAGCCATCAAATGGGGGATTGACAAAAGAAGATTTAAAAGGCTCTGCAAAATCGCACAGGTGCATCCAAGCATGCCTACTCATAGAGATGCCCGAACCCACTGCCCTACTCATTCCTTCGGCTATATGTGCGATAAGCCTCATGGAAGAGTGAGCTACAGAGCGTAGGGTAGCTAACTGGGAAGCTACCTTTTCCCGTGCTCCCTCAAGCTTCTGCAAGGGTATATGATAGTTACTTGATCAAATTCCTTTGCAACCTGGTAAAATGGGAAAGGTAGTTTACTCATTCACTCTGGAGCAGCTCAGAAAATGCTGCCTGCTTACTTCCACCATAGGAACAACAGTACAGCTTGAGCTCATTTTTCAGAAAATCCATTTGTAATACTATATAGAAAACAAATGTTCCTAACTCTCTAACCATAACAGCTACACCAAAAATGTAAATGTGAAAGTTGCTCAGCAGACACTGACCTTTCCAACAGTGCAAATGTTGATAGTATGTATCTAACACATTATTAAATATTTGCCAAAGAATGCTCACATTATGTATATTTTTTTTACCTTTTTGATAAAGCGAATCACAATATCTTGTTGAATGTGACATGTAAACCAATACAATTTGTAATTAGTTTGTATGAACATCAGCTTTAAAATGATACTTTAACCATTAATGTGGGATGCTACTTTACTGAGATATTCACAGAAATAGGACTAATATTATATTTCTCATAAATGATAATTACAGCATATCTCACCACCTGTAACAGACAGAGGCTACATATCAGTGTACAAGCTGTGTGGCTCCATGTCAGATTCAAAACGATGCATCATGCATGTCGTCAGCATACTCCCTTGCAAAGATATGGGCATAATAATGAGAAATAAGGCAATTGTATAATTTTCATAATCCTACAAGTCTAAACAAACTGTGATATTTGTACATGTGTATAACAGCATACACAGTTCTTTTACCATGTTCTAAGAGTTAATACTGTCTTTAAAATGAGGTATTACTTAGCACATTGACATGTTCCTTAGCAACGTTATATACTAACATATGAAAAAATATAAATTTTCTTAACCTAAGACCTAAACAAACTGTGATATCTGTACATGTGTACAGCATACAAACACAGTTATTTTACCATGTTGTAAGTACTAATACAGTTTTCAAAATGAGGTATTACTGGTTGGGGGGCTTCAAATGACTCCACATTGACTGAAACCCAAATTTGGCTTGTGTGCTCATCAATATGATAACGACTTTTAGTTATGTGGATACCAGTGACAGCTGCTGAAAGTTTTACCTGACAAGTGAAAATGACTCAGTGTTATACTGTAACTGCACTTATTGTTAATGTAATATTAACCTTCATTTCATTACTGCAAGGTTCTGCGTATCCAGACAAAGGTGATAATTGCTGCACATAACCTGTTGAGTAGGCATTCATTATATTACCTTGTGCAGGTGCAATGTAGCATGGACTCATTACCATCTGCTAGTAGAAGGCCAGAGTAAGTAGTATAACAGTTACACATTAGTGAACCCTTCCTCCACCTACATTCCACATGACTGACAGAGTCAGGAATATTGCCCAAAGTATATGTTTGCTCCATGATGGTACTAGTGTGCAAGTAATAACATTTATCTCAGTGAGCCAACCATCGAGTAGAATTAGAAACATAAATAATAACGTCAGCAATATATAAATTATCTGGTTGATCCATGTTAAGTCTTACCTCAAAAGTAAGAATTCATTCTTTCTCACCTAACCATCCCTGTGGTTAGAATAAGACAAAGAAATGAAAAAGGAAGAAATATTGCCCAAAATAATTGGTTGGGAAAGGCCAAAAATCAACGATAAAATATATCTCACTAAGCCTTTCAAACTACCCAAACATGTTTGGACTACATGCTCAATACTGTTTTTTTTTACCTAAATGTTGTACCATAGTCTTGTGTCTGTAAATTAATGTTCTTTATCTTATCCTCATATCTGAAAATATTTTTTGTTCATGGTCTTAGGAACATGTCTTATGTGGTGCTATTCACCTGGGCTGTGCCTGCAAACGGCCCATTGAGATCAGTGCACTATCCCAGTAAACATAATGTAAATAAATAAGTAATAATAAATAAGTAAATAAATAAGTAATAATAAATAAGTAATAATAAATAAGTAAATAAATAAGTAATAATAAATAAGTAAATAAATAAGTAATAATAAATAAGTAAATAAATAAGTAAAGTAGACAAATGGATTGTCCAAATATGCAAAGGCTTTTCCCCTGACACATTAATGAATTATTTTCCCCAGTAACCCCTTCAGTTGTTTGTGTTGTGTATGCACAATAAACTATTTTGCCCAGTGGTCACTTCAGCAGTCTGACCATGTATGCACAAGCACTTCCCCAATACACAATGAATTATTTTCCCAAGCAACATCTTCATTACTATGTCCAGGTATACACATGCACCAACATGAGACATTCACCCAAGCGACCCCTTCAGTAAAATGTTGAGGTATGCACAATGGGGAAACATTTCCCTAAATGACCATTCAGTAACATGTCATTGTATGTGCAACCACCAAAATGAAGCATTCACCCAAGCTACCCCTTCAATAGAATGCTGAGGTATGCACAAGAGCCAGAATGAAATATTTTGTTGAATGTTATTTGTTGAATGATGGGTATTTCTTGGCTGGTATGCTTACTTAGGCTTTCACACAGTGCATGAACTATGGCAAGCAATGGCCTGCTTATTGCAGAAATAGAAGTTATGTTCTTACCATAACGTTCCATGTTAGTTGTCTTCTTCTCGCCTTCTTTCTTGCTGGATGGGTTCGGAGCCGACCTCGGCTCCGACTTGGCCACTCTAAAAGCTCGAGAGTTGGTTCCACCAGCTCGAGGCTCCCCTTATATCCCACAATGCTAGGCGGTATTACCTCAGATCTCGTTTGTAAGCTAGGCCCAGCCAATAATAAATCCAGAACTACTGGAAATGGGAAAAAAAAAAAAAAACACCTCTATAAAAAGAAAGAAGAAGGTGACCTGAAACTTGATGAAGGAACATATGCATAGTATAGCATATACATATATACAATAGAGGTGGTGGAAAGGTCACAATCAAACTCCTCTAGGTCTGTCCAGGCTAGGGGGAAGGAGGGTGGCTTAAGAAGCGAGAAGAAGACAACTAACATGGAACGTTATGGTAAGAACATAACTTCTATATGTTAAGTTGTCCATCTCGCCTTCATTCTTGCTGGATGGGACCGCGTCCCTAGCACCTTGTCCCGGGTGGCCTATCGGAACAGACTCTTGAGTACAGTGGAACCAAAGTTAGCTCTATGTCTAGAAGCTAAATCCAACTTATAATGAGAAATGAAAGTGTGAGGAGTAGCCCATGTAGCTGCTGCACAAATGGTATCAATAGGCAGCCTGTCTTGGAAAGCTATAGAAGTAGCCAAAGCTCTAGTGGAATGAGCCTTAGGTCTGTTAGGCAACTTTTGGTGTCTAATCTCATACACATAGGAAATCAAGGATGTTAGCCATCTGGAGAGTGATACCTTCGAAACTGGAAGGCCCATTCTGCCTTCTGCATAAGAGACAAACAACTGGTCAGTTTTCCTGATCTGTTTGGTCCTATCCAAATAATACCTCAATTGTCGATGAACATCTAGCCAATGCAATTTCTGTTCAGACTTGTTAGAATAGTTAGGAAAAAACACAGGGAGGTCAATGTTTTGATTTAGATTTGCCGCAGAGGCTACTTTAGGTAAAAAGGATGGATTGGTCCGTAAGGATACCCTATCCTTATGAAACAACAGATACGGTGGTCGACTGCTGAGAGCATGAAGCTCTGAGACCCTTCTAGCCGAAGTAATGGCTATCAGAAATAGGGTCTTCCAGGATAGCAATTTCATTGAACAGGAAGCAGCAGGTTCAAAAGGGGGAAGAATCAAAGATGCGAGAACTAAATTAAGGTCCCAAGAAGGAGGAGGATTTCTTATAGGAGGCTTAAGAAGAAAAACTCCCTTGAGGAAAGCTTTGCAAAGCTTGCGAGACATAATGGCAGAATCTGAGATGCCCACATGAAAGTTAGATATAGCTGCCAATTGAACCTTAAGAGTAGATGGAGACGAACCTGCATGGAAAAGTTCAGCTAGGAAATCAAGGATTATTTGAATGGGAGCAGTGAAAGGATCTATGTCCCTTCCTTGAGCCCAATAGGCGAAACGTTTCCACTTACTAAGATAAATCTTCCGAGTGGAAGATTTATGGGAAGCTATCAAAATATCTCGAACAGAGTGAGATATTTGAGGAAGCCTGGCTAAGGTCGGAATTGGAGGAACCAAGCAGTGAGGTTCAGAGAGAGGAGGGAGCGATGTAACTGACCCGACTGATGGATCAAAAGATCTGGAACTAGGTCCAGATGCCAGGGTTGCTCCAACAGAAATTGATGTAGGAAGGGGAACCAAACCTGTCGAGGCCAGTAAGGAGCAATGAGGATCAATGAGGCCTTATGAGCGATAGCTTTCTGTATCACTTGAGAGATTAGTGGTAAGGGAGGGAATGCATACAGAAGTCCCCGGGGCCAAACTTGGACTAGAGCGTCTCTGCTGGGCTGGCCTGGTAAGGGGAAGAGGGTGAAATAATCTTTGCACTTGCTGTTTTGGGGAGTAGCAAAAAGGTCGCAGCAAGGCTGACCCCACTTGAGAAAAATTTTCTCCAAGATAGAATCTTTCAGAGACCACTCGTGAGGCATGAGAATAGCTCTGCTCAATTTGTCCGCGATAAGATTGGACTTCCCGGGGATGTGCGTTGCTATCAGAAACCGCTGAGAAGAAATCGCCCATTGCCACAGTCTGAGTGCCTCTCGACATAGGGGGTAGGACCTGGTTCCGCCTTGTTTGTTGATATACCACACTACAGACATGTTGTCCGTCTGAATTGCTATCGTTCCCAAGGGAAGAGAGTCTTGAAGGGCTTGCAACGCTAAAAGCACTGCTCTCATCTCTAGAACATTTATATGCAAGTGGCGTTCGTCTGGTTGCCATATGCCCTGGACTGTTCTGCCCTGATAATGCCCCCCCCACCCGATCAGGGAGGCGTCCGTTGTCAGAGTAGCAACTGGAGGGGGAGGGACAGAGTGTCTTCCTAGGTCCAGCTGGGGGGAAGAAATCCACCAAAGAAGATGATTCTTGCATGCTTGCGTTATCACAATGGTATGGGACATCGGAAGTTGTTGGTACGACCATTGTGTGAAGAGCATCCATTGAAGGATTCTCATGTGAAATCTGGCTAATAGAAGTAGAGGGATAGCAGCCGCCATAATCCCCAGTACTTTTAGAACTAATCTGACTTTGACTCTGTTGCTGTGGAAAAGAAGGGAGACCAGTCTGTGTATGTCTGCTATCCTTTGGTCTGTGAGTCTCGCAGACATGTTGACTGTGTCTAGATTTGCGCCTATGAAGGTAATAGCACGACAAGGCGACAAAACAGACTTTTCGCAATTTATTGAGATACCTAACTTTTGAAAATGCGAAAGGTGTAGTCTCTGGCAAGTAGAAGAAGATGCTTGGTAGGAGCTGTGAGGAGCCAGTCGTCTAAGTATGGAAACACCTGGAATCCTTGACGTCTCAGGTGAGAAGCTACCACTGCCATGCATTTGGTAAACACCCGGGGGGCAGTGGTGAGTCCAAAGGGCAGGGCTCTGAATTGAAAGTGACTGGTTCCCAGCCTGAAGCAGAGGAATCTCCTGGAGCGTCTGTTCATTTTTATATGATAGTACGCATCCTGGAGGTCTATAGAGCACATCCAGTTTTCCTTTCCCAATAGGGGCAGGATGGATTGCAACGTGACCATCCGAAATCTTGTTTTCTTGACGGACTTGTTCAAGATACTGAGATCCAAAATGGGTCTCCAGTCCCCTGTTTTCTTTGGAACCAAAAAGAACTTGGAGTAGATTCCGGATCCTTGCTGGTCTGCTGGCACTGGCTGAATGGCTCTTTTTGCAAGCAACTTTGATATTTCCAACGCTGCTTGATCCCTTTGAGTGGGTGGAACATCTGGAAGGGATTTTTTTGATTGATTTGGAATGCGAACGAATGGAATGGAATAGCCTTCGGAAATGATGGACTGTACCCACTTGTCTTGAGTTAGGGCTCGCCAGGCTTCTGGGTACAGTGACAATCTTCCCCCGACTGCCTCCGAAGGTGGACAGTCGGGCAACACCTCATAGATGCTGGAAGGGCTTATCGGAAAAAGTTTCTCGATTGCCCTGGTTCTGCGGACCCCCCCTGCCTCTAGGGCGACGTCTACCATTATTGTTCCCCCCTCTGCCTCTAGAGGGGAACCAACTCTGTGCGTCAGGCAAAGTCCCTTGAGATTGTTTGCGGAACCACATTTTTCCACTTTTCTGGCCTTTGGGGTAAGGTCTAGAAGGAGTAGAAAAATGGACTCCGACGGCAGAAAGAGTTTTGCCATCTGTCTCGCACCTTGTCAAGGTTTCTTTCACTTGAGGACCAAAGAGGGACGATCCATCAAACGGGGAATTAGTGAAAGACGTTTTAAAGGGGTCCGCAAAATTGCATAGCCGCATCCAGGCATGCCGGCGTAAGGCCACGCCTGTCCCTGCGGCTCTGCTCGCTCCATCAGCCGCATATGAAAGGAGGCGCATGGAGGAGTTAGCTATAGAATTTGGGGTAGCCAGCTGAGCGTTCATCTTGTCCTGAAAACCCGCAGCTGTAGGATCCTTTAACATCTCACTCGCTTCCTTGATCAAGTCTCTTTGAAGACGAGTGAAATGACAGAGGTAGTTCAGCGAACGCATAGCAAAGGTCGCTGACGAAAATTAGAAGTTATGTACTCACCATAACGTTCCATCTGAGTAGGTGTATTCATTTGTCTGCAACCTGTGGGTTATGGATCCGATATCGGATCCGAACCGGCATGGTTTTCCAGCTATGGATCCAAGCTCTCAGCTCCTCCCCTCACCCATAATGCCCTGCTCTACCCTCATGACCTCAGATCGAGTTTGCCAAAGCAACAATACCCTAAAAAGGGTAACAAAGAATATGCAGGAAACTGAAAGGCCAGGGGATAGGAGGGGGATGGTTGCAGACAAATGAATACACCTACTCAGATGGAACGTTATGGTGAGTACATAACTTCTAAATCTGAAGTAGGATATTCATTTGTCTGCAACCTGTGGGACAGAGTCCCCAGCTACCTGAATCTTGGGCGGCCATCATGGAAGGATATTCCGAGCACCGGAGCCAAAGGATGCTCTACCCTAGATGCAAGATCCAACTTATAGTGGGAAATAAACGTATGAGATGAAGCCCACGTGGCTGCTGCACAAATATCATCTAGAGGAATCCTAGCCTTGAAGGCTGCCGAGGTAGATACTGACCGGGTTGAATGGGCATGAACACCCTCCGGTGCGGCCTTCCTGAAGCTTGATAAGCCAATAAAATGCACTGTGAAATCCAGCGGGACAGAGAAACTTTAGAGATTGGCTTGCCCAAATTGAATTTTGCAAAGGAAATAAACAGCTGGTCGGATTGCCTATGACCAGCTGTCCTGTTCAGATAAAATCTAAGTTGCCTGTGAACATCTAGTGAATGTAGCTTATATTCACCTTTGTTTTCATATTTAGGGAAGAAAACAGGGAGGTTAATGGATTGATTGATGTTTGCTTCAGAAGCGATTTTAGGAAGAAAGGACGGGTTGGTCCTGAGGGAGACACGGTCCGGATGAAATACCAAGTAAGGAGGTTTAGCTGATAAAGCTTGAAGTTCAGAAACTCTCTTAGCTGATGTAATGGCTACCAAAAGGCTGTCTTGTAGGACAAGAATTTGAGATCCACCGTAGCCGCTGGCTCGAAAGGAGGAGCGGTCAAGGCCTGTAGGACCAAAGAAAGGTCCCAAGGAGGAACTGCTTGTTTTATAGGGGGCCTGAGAAGAAAAGTACCTTTAAGAAATATTTTACACAATTTGGCTGACATAAGAGGATTAGAGTCATGGCCAATGTGATAGTGAGAAATTGCCGCCAGTTGAACTTTGACTGTGGAACTGCTGGCACCATCGTTAAAGAGAGTGGTTAGAAAGTCAAGCACTAAAGGGAGAGGAACCGTGAAGGTATTCAGGCCTTGCCGCTCCGCCCACAAAGAGAAACGTTTCCATTTGCTTCGGTAAACCTTTCTAGTGGATGGTTTATGAGCCGCCACCAAAATAGCCTTTACAGGTGAAGAAATACCGAGTCCTTATCAAGAGTGGAACTGGAGCAGCCAAGCGGTCAGCTTCAGGTTGTCCAGGTTCGGAGGAGGAATGCAGGATGGATGGGATATCAGATCCGGGATGGGATCTAGAATCCAAGGAGGATTCACCGAGTGAGACCTTAGGAAGGGGAACCAGATCTGTCGAGGCCAGAATGGAGCAATGAGAATCATTCTGCAACCCACCCGAGAGGCTTTCTGAAGAACTTGCAGCATCAGAGGCAAGGGTGGATAGGCATACAGAAGACCGGGTGGCCAAGCATGCACCAGAGCGTCTCTTGGGGTACCTCCGGGAGGAGGTATTAGAGTGAAAAACTGTCGCACTTGGTGTTTGAGGGAGAAGCAAAAGATCGCATGAAGGGGTTCCCCACCGTGCGAATATGCGTTCCGCTACTTGACAATTGAGAGACCACTCGTAAGGGGTCAGAATGGTGCGACTGAGCTTGTCCGCTAGGATGTTGGACCGACCGAATGTGCGTTGCTATTAGAAAGCGATTGGTGGAGATTGCCCATTCCCAAACTCTCATGGCCTCTCGACAAAGAGGGTAAGACCTTGTTCCCCTTGCTTGTTGATGTACCAGACAACAGACATGTTGTCCGATTGAATCGCAATTGTTCCCAAGGGAAGAAAGTCCTGAAGTGCTAGCAACGCTAAGAGCACTGCTCTCATCTCTAGAACATTGATATGCAGTAAGGTCTCTGAATCGCTCCACGTGCCTTGGACGGTCCGCCCGCAAAGTGCCCCCACCCGAGGCGGGAGGCGTCCGTGGTCACCGTGGCGAGAGGGGAGAAGCACAAATGGGCGGCCTTTGTGGAGATCCGGGAGTGGAGCCACCACAAGAGGGACCGCTTGCAAGCCTTGCTGATCGCTATGGGATGATGCATGGGAGAGCAAGGTATGACCACTGTACTAAGAGCGTCCACTGTAGAATGCGCATATTGAGCCTGGCAAGAGGAAGAAGTGCTATAGCCGATGCCATGGACCCTAGAGCCCTCAGGACCAACTCCGCTGGAACAGAACTTGAATGGAGAATGGCCCGCACATGGAGCTGCAGATTTAGAACTCTGTCCGCAGTGAGGAAGGCTCGTAAACTCCTTGTGTCTAGCCTGGCCCCTATAAAATCTAAGAGCTGTGTGGGCCAGGTTGGACTTTTTGTATTTATTGTGATGCCCAGAAAGGGAGCAAGATGGAGAAGGGAGTCTCGCCAAAAGAAGTAGATGCCTTGTTGGGGCGGTAAGAAGCCAGTCGTCCAGGTAGGGAAAGACCTGCACCCCCTGAAGCCTCAGGTGGGCCGCTACCACTGCTAATACTTTGGTGAACACCCTGGGGGCTGTGGTGAGACCAAAGGGAAGGACCCGAACTGGTAGTGACTGGCTCCCAGCCGGAAGCGGAGAAACCTCCTGGAGCGCCTGTCCATCAGGATGTGGTAGTACGCGTCCTTGAGATCTATCGAGCACATCCAGTGATTTTCTCCCAGAAGGGGAGAATAGATTGCAGAGTGACCATTCGGAATTTTTCTTTGGGGACTGCCAGATTCAAGAGAGAGAGGTCTAGGATTGGTCTTAGTTCCCCGTCTTTTTGGCACTAAAAAGAATCTGGAGTAGAACCCTGATCCGATCTGGTCTGGGGAACGGGCTGGATGGCTCTTTTCTTTAGCAGATGGCAAATTTCTGCCAAAGCGGCCTCCCGCTGACCGGGTGGGACGTCTGGGAGGGACTTCAACTTTGGAAGGTGAAGGAAAGGAATGCGATATCCCTGGATATGATTTGGAGAACCCAGCGGTCCGATGTTATGGACTCCCATGCCGCTAGGTGCCCGAACGTCCCCGACTGCCTCCAGAGTAGAGCAGTCGGGCAACCCTCAGGGTTGCTGCGGGCCGTTCAGAGAAAGGTTCCCTGGACCCGAAGTTTCTGGGAGCCCCTCTGCCTCTAGGGCGGCGTCCTCCCTGTCCTCCTCTGCCACGGAAGGACTGGTTGTCCGGAGCAGGCTGGGACTGCTGCGACTTCCGGAACCACATCTTCTTCTGACCCTTTTGGTTCCTAGAATAGGGCCTCTGGGGTGCAGAGAAGCGGATTCCGACGGCAGACAGCGTCCTTTTCGCTCTGGGTCAACGCTCATGAACGGTCTTGCCAAACAGAGCAGAACCATCAAAGGCGTCAAACGACGCTTTGAAGGGCTCAGAAAAATCGCAGTGACGGAGCCAGGCCTGACGCCTAGTGACCAGTCCTGTCCCCGCAGCTCTAGCGGCGCCCTCCGTTGCATGGGAGAGTAGCCGCATAGAAGTATTTGTAACTGACCTAAGAGTGGCCATACGGGTGGAGTGCAGAACTCTGTCCTCCTCCGAAATGGACTCAGGGGGGGATGCAGCGTATTCCTTAATAAGATCTCGCTGCATCCGAATAACATGTGCCAAATAGTTCAGCGCCCTTACCGAGAAGGTCGCCGAACTGAACATCCGCTTCCCCAAGCGGTCCATCATCCGAGACTCCTTGCTCGGTGGGTGGACAGAGGGACTCTCCTGAGCCAGTTCCCTCTTTGTGGCCGCCGCCGTCAACATGGCATCTACCGGAGGCCCCTTACTCCAATGGGTCCGGTCGGATGGCGGACTAAGGATCCTATCCGGTCTTTTGGGAATTGGCTCCACGGTGTCTGGTTCCTTCCACGCCCTGGTGGTAATAAGGTCCACCAGGGGGTCGGCAGGGGGGGACACCCAAGAGGTAGACGGGCCCGTTTCAAATGCCTCCAAGAACACGGACTCGTCCGAGGAAGACTTGGGGGCAGACCACCCCCCCCTTATACGGAGCATTTCCATGATGTCTCCAAAGGAGACATCCTCGGGGTGACCGTGGGGAGCCTTCCCTTCCTCCAAGTCCGTGTCTTCTGTGAGAGACTCGGGAGTCAATGTGCCTCCTTTTGCGTATGCTTGAGGGACCTCCTCTGGGGGCTGTCAGAGGAGTCCTCAGCAGCAATTTGCTCCATAGGAGCAACTTGGGGCACAGAAACGGGCTGTCCCAGGGGCCGGATGGTGGAAGCCTGGCCCAGTGCAGAGGGAGCGCGGGACGGAGCCGGAACAAGTGCCGGGGTCCGGAGACCCTCAACAGAGCCCTCTCCACTACATCAAAAGCCGAAGGGGAGCCGACCTCGACCAAAGGATCCGACAATCGGCTCCCTCGGATCCGAAGAGTGGACGAGCCGGCGCCGCGCTCGGATCCGGGGACAGTACGCTCCGACACAGACGGCGCCGAAGGAGCACTGATCCCCGGATCCGGCTCGGATCCAGGCTCCGAGAGGTCGGGTCCGACGCACTCGAGGGCAGGGTCGGATCCGAAGTACCAAGTACTATCGGCGCCGACCCACCCCGGCCCGGCTGCTCGGCTCCAGCTGCTCCGAACCCGGATAGCGGGTCGGAGAAGGAGCAATAGGCTTAAAAGGGTGTTGAGCTCCCCGGAGGGGGGGGAGGCAAGAGCACTCCCATCTGCATCTGGGCCTGGATGAACCTTCTCATCATCCGGTCCAGATCAGCATCAGAAAGGCTATGAGTGGATCTCGACGAGGCTACCGAGGTAGGCCTGGAGTGCCTCCTCGATAGCCTCGACGGAGATCGGGTCTCCTCCTCCTCAGGACCCGGTGAAAAGCACACAGGGGACCGGAGCCGAGAAGGAGGAGACCGAACCGAACGGAGCCGGGAGAAGCCGCTTGGCTGGCGGGGCCGAAACAGAGGTCTCGGCCCCGCCAGGTGCTTCTCCTCCGGTCCTTTATCAGCATCCCTCCTCTCCAGAAGCGGGAGGTTGAGTCCCAGGAGCAGGAGGGTGCCACAGGGGAACAACTGTAGCCACAGCTGTTCCCGAAGGCGGAGGCCGGAGCCGAGTCCGGCGGTAAAAGACCCGCTAAGACCAGCTTGGACCTCCGCTCCCTCAGTGCCCTGGGGTTGAACCCTGCACAAATGGAACAACCAGATGTGAGGTGTTCAACCCCGAGACACTTAACACACCGAGTGTGGCCATCAGCCGGTGAGAGCTTATGGCCACACTCGGAGCATTTTGAAAAAATAGATTTAGGCTGATCAGCCATAATCTATAACTACTAAAAGCTACTAAAAGTAACTTAAAACAAAAAGACACACAGGCCTAACACACACACTCTACAACAGCGAGGGAGGGAAAAAATTACTTAATTTAACTCAAATTAAACTTTTCAGAAAGGGAAACCTAAACTTTCACACAGAATCACTCAAAGAACCAAAAATTTTCTGATTTTACAAGTAATAAAATACCACTTAGCTGAGAGCTATGTACCCAAATCCAGTCACCAGCGCGGCAAACGAGATCTGAGGTCATGAGGGTAGAGCAGGGCATTATGGGTGAGGGGAGGAGCTGAGAGCTTGGATCCATAGCTGGAAAACCATGCCGGTTCGGATCCGATATCGGATCCATAACCCACAGGTTGCAGACAAATGAATATCCTACTTCAGATCATCCGCTTCCCGTACCTGTCCATAGACCTAGATTCCTTGTTAGGGGGATGGACAGGCACCGAAGGATCAGCTAGCTCCTTCTTAGTGGCAGCAGCTACCACCATAGCATCCACATAAACTCCCTTAGTCAAAAATTGCTTATCTGCTGGTGCTGTGATAAACTTTGAAGGTCTCCTGGGGGTAGGGTCCACAGAGTCAGGAGCCGTCCAAGCCTTTTTAGCTACCACCTGCATAAGGGGGTCAAAGGGGGGGGACACCCAGGAGGTGGAAGGCGAGCCAAACGCCTCAAGATACACAGATTCATCCTCCGAAGGGTTAAGGGCTGGCCAATTTCCCCTCTGTTTCAGGATCTCTAGAATGTCTGCAAAAGAGACATCTTCAGAAGGGGAACGGGGGGAACCCTCAGAATCCTCTAAATCCGTGTCAGAGGTGACAGACTCAGGTGAGTCTATGTGCTTCCTCTTGCACTTCCTCTTCCTAGGGGGCTCCCCTGCCAATTCAGGAGAGGCCTCGGAAGAGGACGAGATCCCCACAGGGGATTCTTGAGGAGCTGGCTCTCTGCGGTCTGGGATGAGGGAGTGAGTAGACATAACCTGAGGCACCGAAGAGGGAGGGACGGACGGAGCCGACTGTGGAGTTGAACCGGGTTCCAACACACTCCGCATGACCTCGAAGGCACCCCTGTCAGGCAGAGCCAGAGGTCCCCGCTCCGAAAAGCTGAAAACCTCCTCGGCACCGACAGCGATGGCTCGAGGCGATGTCGGAGCCGAACTCACCAGCGCCGAGCGCCGAGAGGAGAGCGGGTCGGACAAGGGTCCGATGCCACTCACCCCCTCGGAGCCGACGAGGGAAGTCCGGCGCCGAGATTCTTCCAAGGAAGAAATCGGAGCCGACGACGGCGCCAAAGACAATTGTATCGGCTCCGACGCTACCACAGTCTCGGGTCCACGCCTGCCCGAGCTCAAAGGAGTCGGAGGAGGAACATTTTGAGAGATAGGATGAAGCATCGACTGATCAGTCGGGCTCTGAAGCATTTGGGCCAGTGCCTCGGACTTAAGAAGTCAACTCACTACCCTCTGAAGGTCATGGTCAGAAAGTCTCGATGACCTAGAGGAGTGAGATCTATGGCTCCGTTCAGACAGCAAGGGAAATGCTGGAGCCGAATGAACGGAGCCAAGGGATGGTGACCTGGACCTCTTCCTAGATGTCAGTTCCGATAGTCTGATCGGAGCCGACTCAGATATTTCCAATACCTCGGCTCCAGCCGGAGCCGAGGGAATCACAGAAGTAGAAGTTCGAGTCTCATCGGCTCCAGCCGGAGCCGATGTTGAAGTAGACTTCGATGTCTTAGGTGTCGACTCAGTAGCTGGAGTCGAAGACCTAGAAGCCTTAGAAGGTTTGCCCGAAGAAGCAGTCGGGGGGACCCTCAGGCTTGAGTAAGCCCCGTAAAATGAGCTTATTCTTTCTTTCCTGCAGGACTCTAGGGCTGAAGCCATGGCATACAGCACAAGAGTCCTGCAGGTGTAACGGTCCCAGGCAGTACACACAAGAAGTGTGACCATCTGTCAGAGACATTTTCTGACAGCACGAGTCACACTTCTTGAAGCCTGAGACCTTCGTATCCTTGGACATTTTAAGTAACAAATGTAATCACACCCAAGCACAAACACACCGATTACACTATACACTAACTTAAACTAAATAAAATTAGACAGTTTAGTTATAAAAGTCCCTACAGAAACACATACACTCCAAAGGGGAATGGGAGGGCCCGAAGGCCTAAGGGAAGAACATATAAGTTCTTGTGGTAAAAAAAGGTAAAGAACAAGGAGGAAGGGATAAAAATCCTTTAAAGTAAGGGGATACTGTATGGAAAACTAATTAAAGGGGTTTAGTAAACTTTTTTAAAACTGTTTTCTACACTAACCTGAAGCCGGTTGAAGCAACACGTCTCGATAGCTGTAGCGGCAAACGAGATCTGGGGTAATACCGCCTAGCATTGTGGGATATAAGGGGAGCCTCGAGCCGGTGGAACCAACTCTCGAGCTTTTAGAGTGGCCGAGTCGGAGCAGAGGTCGGCTCCGAACCCATCCAGCAAGAATGAAGGCGAGATGGACAACTTAACATCTCACTTTCTATTTACCTGCTTATTGCAGAACTCACATTGTACTTACCTTTATCTGGATGACTGCCTTGTATATGTGGAGTGCCTTTGTTGTTTCCATTCATGTGTTCATAGGTGTGTACTAGGCTAATGGCCCTGGAGCCTTTACAAGCCTAGCCCATAGGATTACCGTGGCATCGTGCCACCTGCTCTTTATGCTTGGGTAAATTTGCTCTGTGTGCTCAGTACCAGCACTGATGCTGTGATATGATAAGTGGTAGAACCGTTAAGTCAGAACCTTAATCCTCATTTTCTAAGCTAACTCAAATGGAATAAGGACATTAAAATGTTGGGTTCCTATTACATGACTGAAGTTTTGAAACTTCAAACATAATAAAGTCGAACCCTTATGTTCGAAGTTTCAAAACTTCGAACATGTAAAAAAAAAACTAACTATTGTAAGCAGGGGTCAAGACCCCCTGCACCCTCCACACACCCCGTTCTTTAAATATACCAACTCCGAGATCGCACTACAGTGCAGTAAAGGGAAATCTTCCCTTTCCGCACTGTAGTGCGATCTTGGAGTTGGTATATTTAAAGAGCAGGGGTGTGTGGGGGGTGCAGGGGGGCTTGCCCCCTGCTTTCAACAGTTAGTTATGTTTTTTGTTTAATTCTTTTGTTTTTACATATTCAAACTTTTGCAAGTTCGAACATATGGTTTCGACCATACAGCGTTCAAACTTGTAAGAGTTCGACTACGTAAAAGGAACCCACAATGTTATAGTCTGTAAAAAGAAGGATTTTCTTAAATTATGCAATTCCATGAAATGGTAACAAAAAGGGTAGTAAAACCGCTAGTGAACTGAAATGAGGGGGTAGGATGCTGTGTCTTGTAAGTATTAGGTCTACAAAGAAAGCTCTTGGTATCAACAGCGACTATCATTTCTGACGAGATCAAACCAAACTTTTAGAACTACTCAAGGGACATTGTTGAAAGGATTTTATCAATACTGTATGAAGTATTGTAGCTAGTGAAACACAAAATAAAATACTAAACTCATGCAATTCTAGCAATATACCTCTCAACTGCTACGATTTAAGCAAAGCACTATGATTTTGGCCATCAGATGTAGTGCAATTCCTCCTAAATTTCTGAAGTTCCTCATAAGTAAGACCTCTCATGGATATATTTGTTATTAAATAAATAAACTAAGCCTATATAAAGACTGTCTACCACCAGCTATATCCGGTCTAGGATATAAAGACCTTCTATTCTGAAAAATAAGAAAGTGCTTCTCTTTCCAACCCTCTGCTATAATTTTTAAAGCCAGAGCTATGACTTCTAATGCTCTTGAGGTATGCCTGGTAGTGATACCAAATAAAACAATGAAATACCTTATTATCAACACTAGCCAAGGGTGCTTTCAGAGTTGTACAAAATATGATGTATACGAACTATCACAAGTCTGGTAGCTCTGAAGATGTGGAGTCCAGCTGTTTAATAAAATGTTACACTTTATGCAAACATTCAGGTGGTAATAAAAAATAGACACAGCATATTTGCATATTGTGTAGAAAGTACAGACTTAAATTTAAGGCAAAGGTGAACAATAAATAGATGAGGAGGCGACTTTTCTGGATGAAACTCCTAGATGAAGGCTGCGATAATCTGACAAGGAAAGAAATTCTCTTAAAAGTGTCAGGAATATTCAGTCTAGGGATCTAAACCTGTTCTGCAACATCAACAGAATGGTTTGGAGGAACAAGTATATCTCGCAGAGGAGACCGCTGCTCTGGAACAGACTCACCAGCCGCATAAAACAAAGTTCATCCCTGTACATATTCAATTAGAACTTGGATCTATGTATGGGAAGCAGAAAATTTACCCCACAACTGTCTCTTGTTCTATTTATGAACAGAGGCAGCTACTAAATGCTTTATCCCATACATGGGCCCCCTTAAATTATCTATGGTATGATCCCAGTTATTCTCATTAGAGGTACTATATAATTATTGACCACGCAATAGGCAACGCTAACCTTTAGCCAAATGTGATAGGTTAATTAGAGTACATAAAGGGAAATTGGTTAGGCTTAAAACAGCCCACAAGGTCAGCTAGCCCCCTACCTATGAACCTATAAATATGACTGGGTTCAGAAGATGATGCAAAGAAAACTGTATTCTTGGTGGGAGGGTGCACAAACATTATTCCCTGTTGACACTAAAATGTGCTTTAGCAGTAAAGACATTAAAGCAGTAAAGAGGCCCACAATAAAAAAAAAAAAAAAAAAAAAGACGTGTTAGTTTAAACTGGGTAACTCCAAGACTAAAGAAAAAAGGGGAAAACATTTCAGTGTAGTAGTGTTATGCAAAATAAATAACATAAGAAATATTAAATACACTTTGGAGTGTTCATTATAGAATGTGCCAAACAGTCTGGCCAACTAGCCACTACATTTTTTTTTTAATATTAAGAGATACCCCATTTCATTACATATTCAAATGTCAGTTTCTGTTTAGGTACAAAAGTGCATTCTAAGAAGATGTTTTTGCTGAACACATTTTGGCCTTAAAAAGGGATACTGGCGCTTGGATAAAAATACCTGTAGCCCTCAACGGCCAGGTCCATCATTTCAGGTTCAGTGTCAGTGCATAGTGTGCACTATTACCCTGTATGAACATACCAAGGGAAAGTGGTAGTTTTAACAAAACGGCAATGATAGACATCGAGATAATGTAAATTAGTAGGAAGCTTGGCTGATTAAAAAACAGAAGTGACATTTATTCCATCCCCATGTGTTTGCTACTGTGCGCAGCCTAGAGTACATACAGAAGTGGAGAAAACCGAACAAAAACTAATTAGCTGTAACTACTGGAGCTCACTATAGGCCTTGATAAGAGACCACCATCCTTGCATGCGCATACACACACACACACACACACACACACACACACACACACACACACACACTTATTCTAAGTGAGCTCCCATGCTATTGTTTTCTCTGTGGCTTAGAAGTACAGACGTTGCCTGTTTTCGAGCAGTACCTATATATATATATATATATATATATACACACACTAGGAGGCTTAGTATGCTCATGCACTTCCTTCACATCTAGTATCAACTATCTTTGCAACTCTTCATCCTCCAGTCCCCATAATTCAACATGAAGAATCCATGGAGCTCCTTTCCCTTGCACACAGTGGATAAGCTGGATAATTGTGTAGGCTCGGTGGTACATGACAGTGCCATGCAGATACTGTATACAGTTGGGGGTTTACCAGGAAAGTCTGACATAGAACAGACCAATTAACGGCAGAGCCATGGGGAGAAACATACTTCTAGTCTGTAATATTTGTTTACCGCGAAAGTCCGATGTGGAACAATCCAAGAAGAAAGCGCCTAGATTGCTACTCAAAGCAAGTAATTGTGCCTAGGACCTTTTATCTGGATTAGACAGAAATAACACATTAAAACAAACCGTTCATATTTTTATGAAAAGTTGCAACATTAGTTTTGTACTAGGTCTGAAGAACTCCGCATGTATTTCAGAAATTCTCACAAACAACTAGAGTGCGACAGTGACATCTTTTTTTCTTAATTTGGGCACTGTGAAACATGAGCAGCTCACATTACCTGAACTAATAAAAACAGTAAAGCACATGCTTTAAAATTAGATTTAACGTCAGAGCCACGGGGAGAAACTTTACAGACAAGAATCCTTCTAATGTGGGAGGAAATAGAGCATTCGGAGGAAACCAACATCATTGCATGGAGAGGGTATAGTAATGACCGGATTCCTTTTACTTTTTTGTTTGGAAGCACACCTCTTAGAGCAAGACAGCTGGACACAACTAGGACAATGTTTTAAATACTGCCTGTACAAACTTTGAAGGTGATAACATAACAGGTTTTGGACTACCAGGGAAATTCATATAAAGTCGGGGACTGCAAGAAAGCTGGACAAAATAGGGGCATAATATTGCTGTTACAACCATTTGAAAGTTGATAAACACAAGGTATGTTTGAGCATCTGTTTGTGCTGCCTCTAACAGCAAGAACGCCGGACAAACTAGGGACATTTTTTTTTTTAAATATTACTCGTGCAAACTTTGAAAGTTAATAAACAGGTTTTGCACTAGCCATGCAGGGATTTTTGTAAGGAAAAGAAGTCTGCACATGGATCAGAGATGAAAAACTCAGGGTTTGTTCAACAATAACACTCAGAACTCCAGTGCAGGTGTTTCTTCTCAGAGCCATGACTGTCAAAACTTCCCTGTTCTGCGAACCGATCTGCTTGCTTTGGAGAGGAAAATACAGAGTGTATTGTAGCCGATTTTCTCGGGAAAGTGAAATATGAACACCATGTAACTCCAGGCTGACAAGGTAAGTGACAAAGTTCAGTTACTTTTTCAACTTAATTTTCAGCCATGGAGTTACAATACGACTTCAAAGTTGCTTGTGCTGGTAGAAGGCACTCGGATGCAAGAACATGCAATTCCTGCAGTCTTACAGCAAGCTCAGCTTTAAGCACAGAGGTGCCATGAGATGGTAGTCAAGTGATCATAAGGTAAAGGTCGCTGAAGAGAAAACTCTCTTCCCGCATCTATCCATCATCCTGGAATCCTTACTAAGAGGATGAATAGTGGAACTCTCCTCAAAGTTCCTAGTTCCTTCTTGGTCGCTGCCACCAAGACCATGGCATCTACTGCAACTTCTTTCATCTAGAAGGTCTTATCAGATGGGGCAGTAATTATTTTGTTTGGTCTCCGGATATAGGCTCGATGGAATCAGAGGTCTCCCACAACCGTCACAAGGTCAAACCTATGAGCTCATCGGTGGGTGGAGTCACCCAGGAGGTAGATGATTGGGAACCAAAGGCCACTAGGTACACTGACTCCTTAGGTAAAGGATTACTGGACTGACAGCCACCTCTGTTTCAGAATCTCTAGAATCTCCCCAAATGAAACATCCTCAGGAGGTGGCCATGGGGATTCTTCTCCCTCATCAAGGTCAGTGTGTTCCATGGCAGACTCCTCTGTGCAGTACAAATGCTTCCTCTTGCAAAGTCTCTTCTGAAGGATCTCTTCAATGGGGTAATCTGGGGAGGTATCAAAAGAGATAGGGGTACCCTGATGGGCATCCTGGCTCCTGAGGTCCGGCTGTCTCAGTGGAACATTGTGGTCAGTAGAAGTGCACCGGGAATCCTGATGGGACAGAGGATCCAAGGGGTAGATGGCATTTTAGATGCAGTGGCAGGTATAGCTCTCTCCAAAGCCCCAAGGGGTGACTGGCCCTGGGTGGGGGAGGACTCCAGCTTTGATAAGCCATGCTTGCAGGTCGAGGCCTCCTTCAGCCCAGAAGACAGCTAGCCCAGGTAGAAGCCGGAGCCAAACTCACCTGTGCAGAAACCCCAAGGTGCATAGACTGCTCTGACAGTCTGGGGGTCAAGCACGCTCATAGACCGCAAGGTTCACTCTGGCTTAGGGAGCTCTCTGGCTCTGAAAAGGCCGATGAGCTCAGAGCAAAGGTCTGATCTGAAAAAAAGAGACCTCTTCGGATTCGACCTGAAAGGCATATCAGATCTGATGGCTCCAAAGCTTGCACCGAAGTCAGAGGAGGAGTAAATGGAGGAGTAGAAAGCTTGGGTGGTTCGAAGCCAAGGGGGACTCAGTAATGCCCTGTATCCACAAGATCTTCTGTACCAAATGTTCCACGTCATCTTCAGTAAGGCTCCTAATTGAATGGGAAGAGGATGCTGCTGATGGGGATTTAGGTCTGGCTAAAAAGGAAGACGGTACCCTCGAAGGGACTGAGTCTATGGTCGGGTACAAGTACTTGGGAGTCTCAAGATTGGTTTGAAAGGACATTTGGTAGGATACAAAACCAACAAATCTGATGTATCCTCACCACTGGCTAGTGCCCAGGTCCAATCTGGTAGTGGTCAGCTTCAACTGAGTCATGGATTCAGTGGATTTTGACATCTGATTTTCAGCTCCAACAGGTCTGTCGGAGCCAAGGAAAGTCTCTTCTTTCCCTTGTCTCTGCTTTTTGAGGACAGGGAAGAAGCAAGGCTCAAATGAGCAGATTTCGATTTGGGGGTCAAAGACTTGCACTACCAGAAATGGCCTCTTCAAAACCAGATGGTAGCATTCCCGTTTATAATAAGCTTATGTTTCCTTTCAACCAAAGCTCTATGGTTGAAGGAATGACAGATGGCATAATCTTCTTGCAAGTGAAGAGGCCCTAAACAGTAAACACACAGGGAGTGCGAGTCACTAAATGTAATTTTATGGGTGTACTTTGTGCATTTTATCCTTCTGCCATGAAGCCAACAAAAAAGATAGAGAACAAGAGAACACACACACACACAGACAAGTCCTAACAGATACCAAAAAACAGAGAAAGGGAAAAAAGGATTTCAGAGACAAAGGGGAGATAAAAAGGACTAAATATTCAAAAAACGACAAGAATTAGGTAGATGGAGAGAAAAATATCTTATAAAATTAACATGACAATCCAAGAGCTAAATGATCAGACCACATCTTTGTGAAGCGGCAAATAAAATCTGAGATAGCAGGGAGAGATGCATTGTGGGTAAGGGGAGGTATCCAAGAGCTTCTTTGGTTACCATGAGCTTAGTAACAGCAGAGTCAGATCCGTATGCGAGGATGAGATCAAAAATTAATATCAGATCACTGGATTCTTGTTGAATTTGTTGGGGGACTGACAGGCATATACCCTAATTAATGTCATTAATGTTTGGAAGGACACTAAAAAGGTAACTGTAAGTAAACAATTACTGCTCTTAACAGTATTTGTATAAAAAAAATATGATATAAATTGCATGTAATATAGTAAAGCATTTTTCAGTGATTGTTGTAATTTTTTCTCTCTCTCTCTCTTTTAGTTTAAAGAAATGTAGGCATTACAATGTAAAAAAGAAAAAAGACTGGATAAAAACATGTTTAAGTCAACAGGTTTTAATACTGGGCTGTTGGCGTGTAAAAGTGCATGGACTATAATTTATGTTGAAATGTTTACTTTCACTTTTGTAAAGCTGAATGCCTGGGTTAATACCCTTGGCTCAATCTAATGATATATATATTTTTTGAGAATGCAAGTGGGTTTTAAAAAATTAAGACCATAATGTAACAACTGCCTGTTCATTTCTTTAAAAACATTCTTGTATGGAATTAGTGTCTTTTCCAAATTTTCAGTTAAGCAAAGCACTGGGAATTCACAAATAACTGGATTAGCGAAAGTCAAATCAGTGAAAGTGGAGGTACAGCTGTAGTTTTCTTTAAACAAATAAATGTTCAGTGCTAGTGGTGAAATCTGGAGCTAAGGGCAGCTCTACATTTTGTTTTTATGTTTCCATGGAAACAAGATGACTAAAGGTGAAGACAATGAATCGAGAGGTCTGGACATAGATATTGACAGAAATGCAAAATTAAAAGGCATAAGGGCAAGCAGTTCAGTAAAAAAATAAAGTTTGAAATTAGTAGAAGTGAATAAGAGACAGCAGCTTTTCTGGAAACTAAATACTTTAATGCATGTACTAGAACAGTATACAATTTAGTTATATTTAAAGATAGCCACGACATGTTTTCTTAAGGCTAAAAGTTATGTCTTCTGAAGACATACATGTTGTGTTTCACATATGGGAGGGGAATAAAAAACAAACAGAAAGCAATTAGTTTAAGTAGGATCAGAAGCTGTAACACAAGTCTTTGTATGGATAAATTTAACTTTAGGTTAGGCTTTCTCTGTTTGTGCAGCTGTCGATTTGGGACAATTATTCCTATCAAGAGGGTTAAACATTATTTCAATATGTGCATCATTTTTGTGTTTGTTTTAAGTTAATAGGTTCTGAGGGTGTGCATTTTTGAGGGTTTTCAGTAAAACAAGACATCTAGCAAAATGTGATACAAGTTCAAATGGTGATGACAACTCTATAAAAGAATTAACCTGCCAAACAGTAGTGGGCCCATGTAACACTAAAGTTGGAAACAGACATTTTAAAAAGGTGTCATACATAATAGGTGGGAATAATAACTTCTTATGATAATGACTTAACATATTATTTTGGAATGCGAATGGCCTCACAGGTATAGAAAAAGGAAAGAGTATTGAATTATAAGAAATGCAGATTGCAAATAGCAATGCTACAGAAGACAAATTTGGAAAGAAATGAGCTTATGAATATGATAAAGGAAGTACTTCAAAACAGATATTCAGCAGAGTATCAGGAACAAAGGAAAAGGGGACTACTAACTGCTAGAGGAGCTCCATTAGTGATAGAGTAAAAAAGATAATAATGGTAGATTTCTGGTAGTAAGGGGATACTGCAAGGGAGGGAGATTACCATGGCATGCATTTGTATTCTACCTAAAAATGCTATTATGGAGTTCATGAAATTTTTGGGAGAAATAATCAGCTTTCTGCAGGGAATATTACTTATAGGTGGGGACTGGAACTTGATTTGTAATAATGAGGACCTAGAAGTGAACATAGAATAAAAAACAATATATTTTTGAAGAAATTTATTAAAATATTTTGTATGGAAGACATGAATTCAGTAGTAGGAACTCAGAAAGAATTTACATATTATTCCCCAAGGTACAATAATAGGGCTAGACTAGACAGAAATTATATCTGATAGGAACATATGGCATTTAACTGAAACCTTCGACACATATCTAACAATTATTACAGATCATGTGCCAATAGCAACCAAGTCAAAAATGCAGAGGAATGAAATAAAAATGAGACACTGGGACTTCCCCACTTACCTGTTAAAAGGAGAGGAATTTAAGAAATTAGTAGTGGAAATTATTCAAGAATTATTATGGAAAACAGAAATTTCCTCGGAAGTTATACCTAGTGAGTGGGATAAAATGAAAGTGGATTTTAAAAACAGGGTAGAAATAAAGAAAAAGAAATATGGTTAAGAAGTATAATTAATTATTTACAGCAGCTGACAAAAGTTATAAAGTATTGCAGAATAAGGGAAGTCTCACAGAACAAGAAGGGAAGCAATTGCAGAGAGCTAGAGAGAAAATAACTATCTGGATAATATATGAGTTTAGAAAGATTGCTGTTAAGCAATTGTTTTTGATACTAACTCCACAGCACAATGATTTATGCAACAGAAAGTGTAAAGAGTTGCTGCCAAACGTAGGAAACCTATAAAAAGAAAAATAACCAAAGATCCTGTGGCGATATTAGAGATATTTTGGAAATTTTATGAAAATTTGTATAAAGCAGAGAAATGTGGAAATCAAAAAAGAGCACAAATGGAAATATCTATGGAAGACTTAAGTATGCCAAGGTTAGATGAGGCTCAACAATTAACAGTTAAGAGGAAATGAAATAAAAAGGGTTATGCACACTTTCTCTGCTGTAAAGTCTCCAGGAATAAATGGTATTCTCGTGGAAGTTTGGAAGCTAAGAGGAAAGAAAATTTTAAAGTTCTGGAAAGTTTTGTTTAATGATATTTTAGTAGTAGGGAAAGTGCAAGCACCCTGGAAGAAAACTGGGGTGGCTGTAATACCTAAAAATGACAAAGACCCATCAAACCCAGCTTTCATATAGGTCCATTTCAATTTTAAAACACAATTACAAAGTGTGTATGCATATAACAACTGAACTAATGGCAAAGGTGCTGCCAAAACTGATAGATGCAGTAAATGTGGTTTTATGGAGGGGAGGCATACATTTGGAGAACATTAAAAGAACAATGATGATCCAGACAAAAGCAGAGTGTTAGAAAGTACCACTGTTGTTGGTTAGTCTTGATATAGAGAAAGCATTTGACTGAGTAAGTTGGAATTTTATGAGTAGGGCAATGGAAGCTTTTACATTCCCTGATACACTAATAAGGTTAATTAGGGGGGTATATGAAGGATCTGTGGCAAAAAATTTAAGGAGTGGGTCCTTATCACAAGTTGTGTCTAAACAGAGGAGCCAGACAGGGGTGTCCTCTTTCCCTTTGTTATTTGCTTTACATGTAGAGCCATTGGCAAAGAAAATAAGGGACTCACAAAAATTCAAGGATATAATTAGTATAGTAATACAAAAAGTTGTCTTAATTTGCAGACTATGATATTTTGCACCTGACAAAACCAGAAAAGTATATCTCGGTGCTGTGGAACATCTTGAGACAGTTTCAAGTCTTTTCGGGATATAAAAATTAATGAAGATAAGACAACGCTACAGCTGTAAACTATATCCCACACAAAAATTGGTCCAGCAATACCAGTATTTATGAAACATGGTAAAATGAAGTATTCAGAAGTATGGATTAAAAAAGATTTTTTTATGACAGCTAAGGAAATGTGGGAAGAGACTTAGTGAACAATAATACAAAAACTGAAAAACTGGAAGCTTTTGTTTATGGATATAGATAGCAAGATACAAGCAGCGAAAATGTTTTTAGTCTCTCTAGTTTTATATAAGTTCATAGATGTGTACTAGGGCAGGTTCCTATCAGCATTTCGAATGTTGAAAAAGCCGAATTTAATTTCATTGAACTGAAATGTTCGAAATCTCAGAAGAACGAACTGACGGAACATCGATTTCTTTCCAAGGGAAAGAAATCGGTGGGCCGCCATCGGAGTTTGCTATTTCCTCCACTGTGGTGCGGTCTCGGAGTTGGTATATTTAAGTAGGGGGGGTGTGGGGGTACAGCCCCCCACTTCTGTTAGTGTTTAAAGTATTAAAAATTTTTTTTTTTTTTGCATGGAACACCAATTTCTTTCCCTGGGAAAGAAATCTATGTTCCGTCAGTTCGCTCTTTTTAGATTTCGAATATTTCAGTTCAATGAAATTGCATTTGGCATTTTCGGCATTCAATATGCTGATATAGACCCCACTAGGCTAATGGCCCTGGGGCCTTTACAAGCCTACCCCATAGAAGTGCCTTGGCATTGTGCTGCCTGTCATCATTTCCCAGTGCCACTATCAAGTAGAGCCACTGGAGTAATCCCCAGGGTGAACTTTCTATTCCCCATCAAGATTTCCCATGAAGAGGGCTAGTGAGGTGCTCTGCTTGACATGTATGGGAAGTCTATTCCAGAGTATATGCAGTCTCTGGGTTATAAACCTGTCCCTCCAACATGTTCTGTTGATTGTGGCAATGAGATTGAGGTCTCCGAAGCGTGTGGTGTGGAGAGATTGGGATTTCTTTAGATGTAGAATTTCTAACAGAGCTCAGACATGGCTTTGTAAGTCAAGCAGAGATCAACTCAGTAGACGATATGAGGCAGAGAACAGCTGGTGTTTTTTTTGTGTTTGTCCATGTAGGACATGTGTTTAAGGCCTAAGATCCTCTTTGTGAGGTACTTTTGTGGCCTCTTCAGCTGTTGCAGGTGTCTATTGAAGTACATGCCAAATGAGGCATTATACTCTATGACTGGTCTATTGAGGGAAGAGTAGTGAGAAATTATGACCTTTTTCTTTCTGGATGCAAAATCTTTGATAATGAGATGTGCCACATAGAAAGACTTTCTGACCACAGTGGCAATGTGGTGGTCGAAGGAGAGTTTGCTGTCAACCTGTGTCCCCAGATCTCTTATAACACCTTCAGTGTTCAGTGGGATCTCATCAATGTGGTAATTAATGGGAACCGAGTTTTTCCTGAAGGGGATGACGGCGCATTTTTTGGCATTAAGCTTAAGGCCATGGTTTTGACACCAGTCATTGGTCTCAGTAAGGCCTTTCTGTAGGATGTCTGCATCACTTGGGGAGTTAATAATGGCTCCCAGCTTGCAGTCGTCTGTGAAATTTGTCAGCTAGAGCCCCTCTGTGTTGGCCTGGACTTCTGAGAAGGAGATGCCAAACAGGAGAGGACCCAGGACCAATCTCTGTGGGACTCCACTTGTGACTGGTCGACAGCCTGACTTGGAGTCCGCTATTTTCACACTGTGTGTTCTACCTGTGAACCAGTTTGCAACCCACCTAATGATATAGGGGTTGATGCCTAGTTTGGTGAGTTTATCAATAATTCCTGAGTGAGGAATGATATCAAAGGCCTTGGCCAGATAGAGGTAGGATGTATGAACTGCCTTACCTTCATACACTGCTCTGGTGACTTACTCAATGAAGTCAATATACCTTTCAAAAAACCAGATTGCGTAGGATCTAGAGTTTGGAGATTTCCTAAATCCTTGTTAATTAAGTCCATGATGATGCGCTCCACAGCCTTACATATCAGATTCATCACGCTAATGAGGGAGATAATTTCCAGGGTCTGTAGTCGCTCCTCCTTTATGGAGAGGGATGACTATAGCAGTGTGCCATTCAGTAGGGACACAGCCTGAGGTGAGGCTGTGAGTGAACACAGCACACAGATGTGGTGCCAGTTCACTTAGTAATTAATGTAGAACACAGCCAGGGATATTGTTGGGTCCCATGAAAGCTGTATTCTCGGCCTTAGGCAATGCAGCTTTATCCTGTGCTGCAGTAATGCAGGGTACCTGGCATTCTTCTGGTACTGAGACTGATCCTGGGGGGTAAAGTTGGCACTGAATCTGTTGGCCAGTATGTTGGCAATATCTGTTGGCTCAGTATAGGAGATACCATTGCGCAGTAACTCGAAGCAAATCTGGGTATTGCCACGAAGATTCTTGATTTAACTAAAGAAGGCTTTGTGGTTGTTTTTAGTGTCTGCCAGAATTCTGCCTTCATAGCTGGTTTTAATGAGGAATCTCAACTTTTTGTTGAGGCTAATAAGGGATTTTTTCCAGTCTTGGGACTTCACCTTTTTCTGCAAGTTTCTTCCTTCTGTTGTAGAGTTTATTAATGGCAGGAGACCAACAGATTGGCTTCCTTTTTTTGAAGGAGAGCAGCTTGGTTCTGTTGAGTATGGATAGTTCTATGCATTTATGTACGTGTTCGTACAGTGCACTGGTGTACGATTCGGCAGTCATGCATCTATTTTCCATTGGCATGGGTGCCGTGAAGTTAGCCACCTCTGTTTTTAGGAGTCCAAAGTCAGCTTTGGAGAAGTTTTTCATGGTGGATATCTTTGCGGGGAGTGTGGGTGAGATGTGGATTTCCATGGTGATTAGTTTGTGGTCGGATCTAACCAGGGAGGAATTGACTATTGGTGTAGAGCAACAATTGCCCATGTTAGTAATAACCAGGTCAAGAATGTTGCTTCCTCTAGTGGGGGGAAGAATGAGCTGGTCCAGGGCATTGGAAATGATGAATTCCAGGAAGCGCTGGGCCAGTGCATTGGTGCTTGAGTAGTTTTCCCAGCTGATGGAGGGGTAGTTGAAGTCTCCTAGTATGAGAGTGTTGGTTTGGACCTTGATAGATTCCAGGGTGCTTAGGAACATGGAGTGAGAGTCTATGGACATGGTTGTGGACCTATAGCAGGCTATGACCTGGATCGCAGTCTTACCCAAAGTTAGTGGTACCTGAAGTATCTCAGATGCATTATGCTGGGCTACTAGTCTGGAGGTGTGCATATCCTTTATGAATATGGAGACACCACCGCCTTTGGAGCTTTGGTCCATGTTTTGGGGCCGAAAGGTGTGGAATGAGTTACAGCCTGGTAGCGCAGGGGTGCTTTCTACCGCTTTAAACCAGGTCTCTGTTACAGCACAAATGCTAATGTTCTCCATTTTGAGGAGTGCTTCGAGCGAGAGCATCTTGAGATTTAAACTTCTAGCATTGAGTAGCATGACCCTCAGACTGCATTCATTTATAGCTGTTACGGTGGAAATTTGGTCTTTGGAACACCGCCTAAAAAAGGCACTATAGGGGTGGCAAAAGCATTAGCCAGTACCTGGAAAGCCAGGGGTGACAGATGCAGGCCATCTCTGGCAAAGCATCAAGGTCTGCAAATCATGTTGTCCCAAGCAGACAGATACTGGATCCCCTTAGAATGAGACCAGAAACTTAGCCAATTGTTGAAGTCAATCATTTTTTGGTTGTACTGCGGCATCATTCTGGGTGGTGGTAGGATACTGCTCAGGGCTAGTGTCATACCTGCCTGGGCCACATAATCCGAGAGCTGCACCATGTCTCTTTTCATGTAGTCCAGGGAGGTGCATCTCATGTCATTCACACTAACATGGACAATTAGAGTCATACTTGTACTTGTTGTGGAGTGACCTGAGTGCATGTGTTGTGTGTTGGACTCTGACACCTGATAGACAGCTCACTGTTACCTTCTCCTTATTCAACCTAGTGAGAGGGATATCTGTGTGCCTCACTAGTAAGTCACCTATGATTAGTGTACTTGGCAAGGTGTTTAGCTTTAGGAGATTAGGTTGAGGGGCACAATGTGGAGGTGAGCTGTGTGTCCTATGGTTTGTGCTATGTTGTGGTGGTTGAGTGAGTTTCTGTCTTGGAGGTCTCTGCTGTTTGGGTAAATTTCTATTGAGTACCTCAGCGAAGGTGGGTGTGTGGTTTGTGTTTTGATGTGATAGTGGGTGTTCTGTAGGGCTATGTGTTCCATGTGTGTGGTGCAGGTGTTGACCTTCTCCTCTTGACCAGCTACACCGGTCTTGGCTGTAGAGTGCACAGCTTCCAATTTGGTGATACAAGTCTGAGTGTTGGGAGGTAAGAGGAGAGGGTTGTCTGTGTACATGAGGCAGTTGCTACACTGCCTCAGAATTCCCAAGTGCACCAGGTTAATAGGAGTAACTGCCCTTTGATCATGCCAGGAGGGGTGGTCAAAACTACTATGTACTGGAGCTATTTCTGTGAACAGCGACTAGTGCTGATGGCTCTTAGGTGTGCTACATTTGCTACAAAAACCTGTTGAAGTACAAGAGAGAAAGAACTAGCAAGATTTAAAGGAAAAACTGAACAGCAGACTTTTTGGCAGCAGTAATAGTTTACCTCACTCAGCTCGGTGCCGCTGAGCAGAGCTTAAAGAAGCGCAAGCCCATGCAAACACATACTTTTAAACCAGAAAGTTATAAGGGATGGAAAAACTGCCCAAATGTTCAATATACTACAATTTCTGGGCCAGAAATCACTCTTCTTGTGGTAGATAGGCTACCTGGTGCTTACCACTCACACTGGTAAGATAGAAGGCTTCCCTCCAACACAGAAAGGCTGGGGGGGGGGGCTCAGAAGCTTACAAACAGTCCTGGGTACAGAAAATCTGTATTAGGACTAGGCTAGTTACAGGAAAGATGGGAAACAAGCGCAAACTTGGGCTTTTAAATAAGAAAGTTGAAGGGGACAGAAAAACTGCCAAAACGGCCAATAAACTACAATTTCTGGGACATAAACCACTCCTCTTGCGGTAGATAGGCTACCTAGTGCTTAATACACTTACTGATAAACTAGAAGGCTCCCCTCCAACACAGAAAGGCTTGGGGGATCAGAAGCTTACAAACAGTCCTGGATACAGCAAATCTGTATCTAGAATAGACTAGTTACAGGAAAGGTGGGAAACAAGCTTAGAACTTTTTTTTAACAGAAAAGCAGCTAAAACAGCAGTAAAACAATTCAAATGAAGTGCAAGTTAACACACGGGTGTGTAGCAATATTAAAGCAAATACCGTTTAAATAAATGCAATTAAATTAAAAAATGCCTAAAAACGTGCCGAAAGCAGTAAATTAGGAAACAATCAAAATTGAGGCACTTAGAGTATCAGAAAACAATGTCAGCAAATATATAAATAATTTAGTCAAGCAAAAATTAAGACAGTGCAGAACTCTGAAAAGTTAAAAAGTGCCAAAAATATACTTATCAGCTCTATATTTCCAGATTGTTTGAGAAGCACACTCAGTCAGAACACAAGGAGATTCTAGCAAAATGTTTTTCATATAAAGTGGAAAAGGAGAAAGGAGGAGCAGAACTAATTCACGGTTAAGAAACCTTGTGGGTTGGCCTTCTCAAATGTTCTCCCTGTATTAGGTAGAATGAGCTAATGACACTAGACTGGGAGGAGTGTCCCAGATTTACAGTAGGTGCGGGCAACTGCAAAGTCACCAAGTATAACAACAAGACACCAACAGGGAGGGAGAGTTTGGAACTATACTACAGCTATTAGCTACTCACAAACAAAAAATACAACTCTCAGTATGAAAAAGGAGTTTAGAGTTAACTTAAGTAATTCAGCAAAAATGCAATTACAGTAATGAAACACCATCTAGCAATGGAAAATAGTTAAAACAGTAAACAATTGCAGTGAAACAGTAAAAAAAAAAAGCTTTATATCAGTGTAACATGTAGTAGATTAGCTGTATACCAGAATTATATGTGCTAAGAAGTGCAATTCAATGAAATAAATGTAAGAAAAAAAATATTCTGCTCTTGGAGTCTTTTGGAATTTCTGCTTTGTCCCAGAGATGAATCACCACTCCATAGCCTGGTAAAAACAAGCACACTCCCCCTGCAGACACAGGGTTTAAATACCAGAAAAGATGGAAGAATCTAGAAGCTTGACTTACTACCCAGACCTGCTAGCCCCTGCTCTTTCAACCAATCACTCGTACTAGAGAAGGTCAGGCAACCCTGTTATTCTCACTGACAGAGAAGACAAGATGCTATCAGCAGAAGATGACTGCCAGAAACACAGGAAACAACAAACAAAACAACCAGGCCTGGATAACAGCAGGCCTCTATCCAGCCTATGCTAGCTGACTACAACACAGAAACCTCATAAAAATGCACAGAAAAGCACAGACAAATGAAAATACAACTCTCAGTATGAAAAAGCCGTTTACAGTTAAGTAATTCAGTAAAAATGCAATTACAGTAATGAAACATTATCTAGCAATGAAAAATACAGTTAAAACAGTATAAAAGTACACAAATGGAGTGAAACACTAAAAAAGGCTTTATAACAGTGCAAAATGTAGTAGATTAGCTGTATAGCACAATTATAAGCATTAAGAATTGCAATTCAATGAAACAAATGTAAGAAATAACTTATTCTGCTCTCGGAGTCTAAAGCAGAATAAGCTATATATACAGGTCAGGAATAGTTTTATCAGCCAGAGGAGAAATTGTGAACGGTTGTTGAATTTTATCTGCGAGAGGAAAAGGGCAAGGGTCAAGTAGGGAAAATTGATCTTCCAATAGAACAAGATGGATTAGGATTATATTTTACGGCTATACAGTTAAGGCTCATATACATAACACAAGCAGAAAGCCATAATTCAAAGTGGAAAGGGATGACAATGAAGCAGGGATGAAATTCAAAAAAAAGAGACAAGGTGGTTTTGGATGTAGACCCTTAAGAAGAATAACTGATGCACAGAATATTACATTCATGAAGTAGCTGAAAGATTTCTAAGAGCTAAGCCAACATGAGAATGTAGAAATGAGATTCTGCTGATGGAAACAACTGCAATTAAGGGTACACAGAATAGCTAAGAGGAGGCTAGAATTAACTGGAGAAAATTGGCAAAGAAACCAAGGTATTGGGATCAAGGGAAAGGTAAGAGAATAAGAAGACATTTGGACTGCAGGGTAGAGTATGCCTTCCATATCGGGGATTGAGGCAAAGAGTAAGGGAAGGGGGAATCCTAAGTGAAAAAACTGCTCTGTTATAGTTTTTAATTGAATATAGAAAAGGAGCTGCTGTTAAAGGGATAATTAGTAGGCCATATAAAATATTGCAAGACAACTATAGGACTCAGTTAGGGGAAGAGTAGAAAAGATTGGGAAGAAAGCTTGGATAAGTTATTCACAAGAATTTTAACTCTGGTAGATGGCAAATGTTAGAGTTGTGATGGGGAAGAAAGATGCAACTGGGAACATATGTTTTGGGAGCATAATGAGTTGGCAGACTTAGAAATTCCCTCCAGAGTACTTGGTCAGAAAAACTGGGTGAGCAAATGGTGAAATTAAGAAAATGATTTTTTGAGCTGGGATACAGGATCTGAACTGCCTAGCCATAGTAAGGCCTTGTTAAGCTTAATTCTGGTGGCTGGCAAACAAGCAATGACTAGAAAATGGAATCCCAACTCTAAACCAACTGTATTTGAAATGCTAAATATTACAACAGAGATAAAAGAACTGCAAGTGGGATCTTTACAAAATGGTAGGAGCAAATTACATAGACAAAATGGTAATTGTGAGAACAATACATGCAGAATGGTGTTTTGGAGGAGAAGCTAGATTTAATGAAAGGCAGGACTTGATCAATTTATGTAATGTTGAACTGATACTAAATATACAAAGGAAAATATGTGATGTATAATGTTTGCAACTGGGAATATGTTAATATAGCTTGTTTTCTTTTATACAAATCTATGTCTGTCTTAAATGATAATTCAGTAAAAGTATAACACAAAAAAAATTGGATCTTGTTTGTCCTCTGAGGGGACCCCAGCAGATGCAGAGGATGTGGCTAACTATCCTGGTCCATAGTAGCTGTAAGAGCAACACCAGAGGGAGCCGGGGTAAAATACGAGCAATCTGAGCAACCAGCTTTCACCACAGCAGTCACCCACTTGCGGGTTGAGGCAAATTGCTAGCTTCCTGTGGTGGGCAAAGGCTGTTTAGTGAACTTTCCTATTTTGTGGCTGGAAGAAGGACTGAATTCAGGACTGGTAGTTTGTTCCATGGCCAAGCCAAGAATGGTGCTTGTTTTCTGGGAAATTACACAGCACAAACTGGTAAAATTTCAAAATAAAAGTTACTTTCCTCAATAAAATCGGACTAAAAAAGCACTCTAATACATTTTACCTACCGCAACAAATAATTTAAACACAGCTTCTTCACAGGAAAAAAAAAACAGTTTTAGAATGTTTAAATACAAAAGTTATTTATTCACTATAATGCAGCATCTGTGTTCTCTTTCCATCCTTCCTCAACCAATGAGTTTCAGATCTGTCCTTGTATCCGACTTTAGCTGTTTTTTCAGGCTTAGGATCCATAGCGCAGGCAACTCCCCTTACCCACAATCTTCTACAAACCCTAACAGTACCTCGGATCTTGAGTTTGCCTTGTATCTACACAAACACACACATATGATATTGAAGAGGAAAAAGGCAACACAGTCTACTCTGGAGCTGTATCAGGGAAGAATCATATAAATCCCTAAAGACATACTAGAAGTCTAACTGAAAATCTTCCATGACGTGGAAAAGGGAATGGAGGTAGGGAGGTTGAGGATGGATGGAAACAAAACACAGATGCACTGCAATGTTGGGTACATAACTTTTGTATCTGATCTTGTCTTTTCCATCTGTTCTTCAACTGATGGGACAGAATCCCCAACTACCTAAATCTGAAGATGGTCCTATTCTGGAGTGCAGTGAAACTGAAAGCAGTCCTAATCCTGGAAAAAAAAAAATCCAGTTTAAAGTGAACAAAAAATGTATGCACACTGGACCAAGTATCAGCATCACAATTACTGATGTTCTAGACAAAAAAGCAGAAGTGGAAGCCAATCTTGCTGAATGTACTTTTGAGGCTTTTGGTAAAGTCAAGCCTTTGGTCTGATAAACATGATAAATGCAGTTAGCCAGCCATCTTGCAATTGCAACTTTCAACACAGCCTGACCCAATTTTGCTTTGGAAAACGCAACAAATAATTGGTCCGACTTCCTTGAGGGTTTCATTCTGTGGAGATAAAACCGCAACCATCTATACACACCCAATAAATGAAACATATTTTGCCCTTTATTAGTGAAATTAAGGAAGATGAACAGATTGATTTGACTGCTGCTTAGGAAAGGAGTAGGGATTGGTGCATTAAGAAACCCAGTCTTTATGAAAAATGAATTATGGAGATCAGATACTCTTCTAGCTGAAGTAATAGTTCCCAGAAAGATATATTTTTTTCCATGACAGGACCTTTCGGTCTTCTTTGGCTGCTGGTTCAAATGGCGACTGTGTTAGTGCTTGTAGCAGTACAGTAACAACCCAAGGAGGGGTGGTATATTTGATAGGTGACCAGAAAAATAAAGTACCCTTAAGGAAGGGTTAACACAATTTAATAAAGGCCAGAGAGGAGCGATTCTCACCCATGTGAAAATTGGATATCGCAGCTGACTGTACTTTGATTGTGGAGTAACTGGCTCCATCATGAAAAACTGAAGCAGGAAATCCTAACACTGCTGAAACAGGAGGGGCAAAAGGGTTCAAATGTCTCTCAAAACCCCAAATAGAAAACTTTTTTCATTTACTTTTGTAGATTTTCCTAGTTGAATCTTTCTGAGAGGATGCGGAGATATGTACAACTTCAGAAGAAAGCCTGGACTGCTAGCCATTACTGGAAGCAAAGAAATCATTAGGTAAACTTGAGGGCTCAAATGCCCAGGTGAGGCATCCTGGATAGGCGAGATAAACAATCTCGATTCAGTACCCAAGCAAGGTGTATCAAATGAGCCCAAAGGAAGGGGAACCACACCTGTCGAAGACAAAAAGGGGCAATGAGGATGACCATGCTCTTCTCTTGAGATGCTTTCTGTAAAAATTTGGAATTAGAGGGATTGATTGGTATGCGTAACTAAGACCAGAGAAGCAATTGCTGAGAACATCCCTTTGTGACACTCCTATGGAGGGTTCAGGGCAACCAACCTAATGCACTTGGAAATGGCAGGAGAAGTGAAGAGATCATACCATGGCGGGCCCTATACTGATGGAAAATCTGCTTCGCCACAGTTGGGATGAGGGACCACTTGTGAGGTTATAGGATAGCCTTTCTCAAAATGTCCGCTAACATGTTGGACCTCCATGGTATGTATGTAGCTATTAGAAAGTAACAGAAAAAAATTGCCACACTCTCATCACTTCTCAACACAAGGGATGGGAGTGTGCTCCCCCATTTGCTGATATACCAAAACATTGATATATTGTCTGTCTGAATGGATATCACCCTAGGAAGAGGGCATTCTGGAAGGCCTGCAATGTCAAGAGAACTGCCCCTCTTTTCTAAGACATTGATGTGAAGATTGACCTCTGAAGGGGGACCACATGCCTTGGACCATCATCTCCATATAATGCTCCCTCACCCCAACTGAGAAGCATCTGTGTTCACCATGGCTCTGGGAAAAGGGGGAACAAAGGGATAACCCCGACAAACCTTGAATGACTTGATATACCAAGTTACATGATCTCTGAAGGTTTTGATAAGATAAACTGGGAAGTTCATGGGATGGCGCCGGATTGACCACTAGGCCGCCAATATCCACTGTAAAACTCTCATACAGAATCTTGCCAGGGGTCAAGTGATAGCCACTGCCAACGATCCTAGAAGTTATAGCACCAATTTGGTCAGAGGGGTTTTAAAGGAAAGCAGATGTATGCCAAACTCTGTACAGTAGACAGCATGGCTTGTGGGAAGTAGTGTCCAACTGAGCATCTATGAACTGCAGGTCCCTGGTGTTAGGGATAGGTGCAACTTGCTGTAATTCACTGTAATGCCTAGTTTGGAGCAAAGTTGAAGGAGAAAATCCCTGGCGCAGACTACGAAATGCTTGGTGGGAGCAGTGAGTAGCCACTCATCCAAACAGAGGAACACTTGGAACACCTGCAGTCTGATATGATTTGTAACCACTTCCATGCATTTGGTGAACACCCGGGGGGCTGTGGTGAGACTAAACGGCAAGGCTCTGAACTGGAAATGACTGGTTCTCAGCTGGAAGGGCAGAAATCCTCCGGACCATCTATTTTGATGTGACAGTATGCATTCTGCAGGTCTACTGAGAACATCAAATCATCCTTCCACAATAGCAGGAGAATGGACTGTACCATGACCATTCAGAACTTTCAGTGTTTGACAAATAGATTTAGATGGCTTAGGTCCTGGACTGGCCTGAGATCCCCATTCTTTTTTTGGCACTAAAACAATACTCAAATAAGTTCCAAACCCTTGCTGATCTGGTGGGACCTTTTTGATGACTCTTTTTAAGAGCAGCTTTTCTATTTTTGATGGGGTGGAACACTGGGGACTTTCTTTGTTATTGGGGGTAGGTAAAGAAAAGAGATACAATAGCCTTTGGTGATGACTGAGTGCATCCAGATAACTTTGGTGATGGGCATCCAGTCTCCTGAGTGCAGAGGTAAGTACCCCCCTCAACTGCTTCCAGAGTGCAGCAGTCGGGCAACCCTTCAGAAGTGCTGATAGTGCTTTTTCAGTGAATAGACCTCTAAAACCCTGGCTCTGTGGACCTCCTCTGCCATTAGAGTACCCCCTCTGCCAAGGGGGGGGGGGTCTATCTCCAGAAAAGTCAATATGTAATGCTGGTAATATGTAATGCTGGTATTATGTAATGCTGTATCTGCTTACCCTTGGAGATTTTCTCCCCGGGCCTCCGCTGAAAATGTACACGCATCCAGTCGGACTATCCCGTTCAACAAATGTAAAATAAAATAAATAAAAATAAAAACCCAGAGACTTAAGGCACCACATTTTCTTACCCCCCCCCCCTTTTTGGTGCCTGTAAAAGGTCCTCTGAGGGGTCGTAAACTATATCCTTACAGCAGAAAGAGTCTTCCCCATCCTTTTCACCCCTGGACACAGTCTTCTTGATCGTGGGGACAAAAAGAGTCGATCCATCAAAAGGAGAATTGATGAGGGCCATCTGAAAAAAAACACATTCTCCAAAGCCAAGAACACAACATCCATGGGACCTGACAATATCCCAGGCTGCGTTCTACACGAACTACAGAATAAACTGGCACCTTACCCAAGTACCATGTTCAATCATAGCCTCACCTCAGGCTTTGTACCCACTGAATGGTGCACCGCAACGGTTATCCAACTCCACAAAGGGGGAGCCACAATGGACCCCGGGAACTACTGCCCCATTAGCCTAACCAGCCTGGTCTGCAAGGCCATGGAATGCATCATCATGTAACTCAAAGACATTGGTAATCTCCAAACTCTTGACCCTATCCAGTACGGATTTGTAAAAGGCAGATCATGTCTCCTAAACCTGACTGACTTCTCTGAAGCAGTCACCAAAGCCATAGATGAGGGTAAGGTGGTTCACACAGCTTATCTAGATCTCGCCAAGGCTTTTGACGCCATCCTCAACTCTGGAATTATAGATAAGCTCATTAAACTAGGTATAAATCCCTATGTCACAAGATGGCTTGCCAACTGGCTCATGGACAGAACCCACACTGTGAAAGTAGCAGACTCCAAATCCGACTTCAGACCAGTGACAAGTGGAGTACCACAGGGTTTAGTCCTGGGTCCTCTCCTGTTTGGTATCTACTTCTCTGAAGAACAGGCTAACACAGAAGGTCTTTGGCTAACAAAGTTTGCAGATGACTGTAAACTAGGAGCCATAATCAAAACTCCTAAAGATGTGGACATACTACAAAAGGGCCTCACTGAGACAGATGCCTGGTTTCAAAGTCATGGCCTGAAGCTCAATGCCAAAAAGTGTATTGTCACCCCCTTTGGTAAAAAACTCTGTACCCATGAACTACCACATAGCTGGTAGTCTACTTAACGACGAAAATGTGATGAGACCTTGGGACACAGATGGACAGTAGTCTCTCCTTTGATAATCACATCGCCACAGTGGTCAGGAAATCCTTGTACATGACTCACCTCATCACAAAAGGTTTCTCATCCAGAAAAAAAGAGGTCATTGTTCCCCTCTACTCATCACTCATTTGACCCATTATAGAGTACAACGCCCCTTTTGGTATGTACCTCACAAGACATCTGCAACAACTGGAAAGGCGGCAGAAATACCTCACAAAGAGGATTACTGGCCTCAAACAGATGCTCTACGCAGACCATCTCAAAAAAAACTCCAGCTTTACTCCGTTGCATACTGCCTACTCAGAGGTGATCTCTGGCTAACATACAAAGCTATGTCAAACCCAATGCTGTTGGACATGCTCCACTTAAAGAAATCCCAATCCCTCCGAGCTACACGCTCTAGGGACCTAAACCTTGTCACCACAATAAACACATGCTGGAGGGATAGACTCCTGTCCCAGAGACTTCCCATACTCTGGAACAGACTACCTATGTCAAACAGAGCTCTTCATTAGCACTCCAAGAAAAATCTTGATGATTGGATGGGAAATAGGAAATTCACCCCAGGGATCACTTCTGTGGCTCTGCTCGACAGGGGCACAGGAAAATAATTTTCTTGGGTGGCGAAAGCCAAGGTACATTTTTGGCTAGGCTTATATAGGCTCTAGGGCCAATAGTCTAGTACCTACCTATGAAAGGTTCCACGACATCACCCAACTGCATCCAGGCATGCCCCTGTACTGTAATGCCTGTGTCTGCAGCTTTAGAAATGCTTTCAATCCCATTAGAAATCAAACTCATTGAGGTATTAGAAAGGGATTGCAGGATGACCATTTGCAAATCCACAATTTTCTTGATTTCTGCAGACATGGACCTAGACAGGGACTTGCAACTTTCCTTATTCAAGTCCCTCTGAAACCTCATCATATTTGCCAAATAATTCAGTGATCTCAAGGCAAAAATCACGAAGCCTAAACATACTTTCCATATCTGTTCAGGGCCCTAGACACGCTATTAGGAGGGTGAACAGACGGGCTCTGCTTGGCAAGCTCCTTTTTGGTGTCTGCCACTACCACCATAGCATCCACTGGCAGACCTTTGCACCAATGAGCATGGTCTTTAGGGGCTGCTAAGAGTACTTGTCATGTTTCTTTGGAATCTGTTCCACCACATCTGGTTCTTAGCATACGAAATGAGGTCAATCATCTCATCAGCCAGGGGGAACACCCAGGAAGTCAATACCAAAAGCTTTGAGGAAAACAAATTCCTACTGAAAAGGGCCTTTGAAAGACTAACCAACATTCTCAATAATTCAAGAATTTCTCTAAAGGAAATGTCCTCAAGGGGTGATCTAGGAACCCCACCCCTTCATCAAAATCTGTGAGTGAGTCCTTTAGAGAATCAACATGCCTCCTCTTACACTTACACTTCCAAGGAGCTTCCACAGGGGAATATTCCAGGGAAGACTCGGAAATCTAAGGGGAACTGTGAACAAGGACTAACTCAACGCTAGTCTGCACCAGCTGCTTCAATGGGACAGAGTGAGTAGGATCAGAACCCAGGGCTGAACGTTATGGAGGGGATGGAGCCAAGGGAGAAAGATGTCCCTGTTCCTGACGTGGAGTGGCGACTCTCTACATCTTCAAAAGCAGATGCTAAAGGAGATCCCAAAACTGCTCCAGCTGAAACTGAAGCTCTGCAGCTGAGATAACCAGGAGTATTTCCCCAACCATTCCTCTAGACTACAGTCAGACCAAGCTATCTATCGCCAAAGCTCCAAGGGGAAGAGACAGCTACGAAAATCTCAGGGTTGAGCCCCTCCCCCCAGATTCAGCTCCAAAGCTTCGGCTCCAAGATGCATCCAGCCCTGACAGCATTAGAGTTGCCTGGATCACTGAAGACGCCAGAATGAAAGAAACCCACAACTTTGGGTCTGACGAGGACAATCCCTGAAGTCTCATGTCCGAGAGGTCTCTGAAACCAAGGGACAGATCAGAATAGGAGTAGCAATACAGATGTAAGATGGTCCACAGCTCATGGTACCAATATGAGAAGGAGCAAGGAGAACTCTCAAATGAATTTGGGTCCTTACAAATTTCCTCATCTTTCTATCCACATCTATATCTTACAAATTTCTGATAGACCTGAAGGACAAAGCTGAAGAACAGGTCTAGAAGCTATCTTGACCAGTGTCTCCTGTAAGAAGGGGGAATGTAATCTGGAAAAAAATAGCTCCAAAGAAAATCTTGGTCCCATATGAGAGGAAGTCCTGGAAGAGGCAGAAGATGGACCCACTGGAGGAGATGGATCCAGTGCCTTAAAAACATCAGGTGCTGAAGAAGCACAGTCAGGGGATCCCTTCCTATATTCTTTAGCTTTGTCTTTTTGTTTATATTCCTTGTCCCTTTTGTGCTTATCCAAAGTCTCCTTTCTGGAATGGGACACTCCAGAGGCAGACAATAAAACAAGTGGAGGAACGAGACCTTTAAAGAACTTATTCCAATGTTCGATCAGTGTCCTATGTCTGAAAGCACTGCAGATGCCACAATCCTCATTTAAGTGGCTAGCCCCCAAACAATAGATGTATTTACTGTAAGAGATGGAATCTGGCATCTTAACACTACAAGAGACACACCTGTTGGTTTATTCCCCATTGTCAAAAGGAAAAAACAACTGCAACAACAACAATCAGACAGCAAATAACTCCCAGTACTACAAATTACAGCAGAAAAAAACGAAAAAGGATATTGATCTACCATAATGCAGAATATCCTATAAGAGGGTAACAAACAAGAGAATACAAATAATGGTAATCTGAGTTACCAGGCCAAACAGCTGAGAGAAGGGCAATAATAATTGCAACTAACTTTTTTTTTTTTTTTTTTTTTTTTTAAGGGGAAGATGAGATCGGATAAACAACAAAAAACATTTCAGAAGGGTACTAAAGTACAGTCAACAAAAAGGTTTACACTCCTCTCTTGCCTGATCCACAAAATTCACGTCTGAACACAAGCAGCAGCAAACAAGATCTGATTGCACTTTTGGGGATTACAAAGGATTATGGGTAAGGGGAAAAGCCTGAGTGAGCTATGGACCCTAAATCTGAAAAATGCCAAGGACAGATCTGAAACCCATCAGTTGAGGAAAGGATGGAAAAGACATCAGAACAACTTTTAAATTGTTCACATTTAAAAGTACCAAAGAGTGGTGTGACAATCAAAAACACATATTCCTTGCTTAAAACATACTTTCCAAAACAAGAAAGCAAATTTAAACATTAAAAATATGTTTTTTCCCCAAAGGAAACTTATATGCCCAACAATGGAACATCACAAGCCAACTGCTGATCCTGTGGCATGAAAGCTCCCCAAAGGGCTTGGCATCCAAAACTCCCTTTTCAGTCAGCTCACCTCAAGCTAACAGAATGAGCACGTGAAAGGTGCCCTGAAGCTTTGGAAGTTGGCTGGCTGTTACATCCTATGCAGGATATAACCCAGATAGCTTAGACTACTACAGCAGTGATCAGTATGAAGAACATCCGAGCTATGGTCAATCTAGTAAATTCTATGGACACACAACTTTTTAAGTGAATTAGAGTAATAGTTATACATTGTCCCCTTTTGTTTCCTCATGATCTCCAAATGTCTTGAGGAAAGATGTTGAGCAGTATGCAGGGAACCCCCTACATCAACTTCACTAAAAGTGAAAAAAAAAGGGTCTGCAAAACAACTTTACTATTCCTGTCACTTTCTAGTCAAATGATTATGGCACTAGAGATTGCTGGGAAACCGTTGAAAGTGGCTGCTAAGGGGAACCAGCTGAAGTCACTTAGAACTGTACAGTTTTCAGTAGTCTTTATCATAGTAATAGACTGCCAACTCAGGAAGGCGATTGGTTGCTAAGGACTACTACTAAGAAATGGGACACTGGCTACCCATGCCGTGCTACTATAACCAGAAAAAAAAATTATTGATCTCTGTACATATTTATAGGTTCACCGATTCATTAAGTATACAAGGCAGAGTTATCCATTATAAACACCCACCCTCAAAGGTACCTCCTATCTCCAGAAGGGACAAACAAGTCAGGATGTGGATGAATTTATGCTGGCCCATCTAATCTTCATGGCTTGCCTTTAAGCAAGCAAGGGCATCACTATGTTTTCTGTGCAACATATTCAAGAGGTGGGGGAAGCAATGCATAATAAATTTGTCCCTCCAGCAAATCTTATTTATTTGCTGATGGAGAATCAAGCAATTTAATTTTATTGTTTGTGGAGTTGTTTTGTGGAGGTAAACGAGATCATGGAGAGTGTCACAGTGGTACAGCTGGTAGCATTGTCACTTCACAGGAAGAGGTTCTCCAGTTTGATTCTTGGCTGGGGTGCCTTCTATGTGGAGTCTGCATGCCCTCCATGGGTTTGCATGCGTTTCTCAGAGTGCTCTAGTTTTGTTTCTTGTCACATTCCAAAGACAGGCAGTGGGAGACTGGACGTACTAAACTAGCCACAGGTATGAGTGTTTGCGTGCTAAGAAATAACGGTAGCAGAACTAACCCTATGATGGTATGAACATTGGCTCTAGATGATTGTCACTGATGATGTACCACCCCAACCCCATGTGCATACATGAGAAAAATGGGCTGTGGATGGAACTGAATCCGCAACAACACAGAATGATAAACATAAATCACAGTACAGGAGTCTATACAAGGCAGAATATGGGGATAAAGTTTAAAGAGTGTCTTGGTAAATGAGGGTCTCTGGCCTGGTGATCTTTTTAGATGACACCCTCTTGGGTCTTTATAGCTGTGTGATGAGTTTGGATAGTTGCACATAAAAAGGGAACTATACTATACAACTGGTGTGATCAGGGTAGATTTCAGAGGAATGACAACTTTTTCATTGGATTAGGATGAGATACCTTGACTTTTAAACATGGCTAGAGAGAATGACTTCCTGACTACTATTGTTGCATGGTGGTCAAAAGACAGAAGTCGTCTCCAATGGTGTTAAGATCTCTTAAAACCATATAATTCTGGAGTGGGGGTGCCAGGTACAATGGCTATTGTCATGTTGTGTTCACCAATTTGTATGGTTTAGCCTTGATATCAGCTGTTGAGTCAATGACAACACTAACATGCAGTAACTGGAACATTTAGTTAATGATGTATTCTGGTTCATGGTTTGTAGTTCCAACAAGTAGATGCTGAACAAAAGGGATTGAGTACTGAGCTCTTAACCACCTTTTTTGCTTTCTGAGGTGGCACCTGTCTAGTTTAACTATGTGGGTTCTATCATTTTGTGGTCTGTTTTACAACTTAGGGGACTGTGTTAAGGCATTTAAGCTTACCTGAAATATCAACATGGGTAACAGTGTCAAAGGTCTTTGCTAATTCCAGGTATATTGTAAGAACCTATGTACGAATGCTATCTACTGCTCCAGTGACTTCCTCAAACAAGTTTACTAATTAAAATAGCCATGATTTCCTTTCGACAAACCCATAATTATTACAGGCCTAAAACATAAATTTTATGTTGGCGCTTAGGAAATTTGCTGCAGCTTAATACACTGCATGGGTCTACAAACTGCACTTTTTAGACGGATTGTTCTATAGTTTCTGGGATCTGAAGTTGGGCCCCTTTATGAAGGGGAACAAAAACAGACATTTTCAATGACTCAGGAATATACCTTTTTGGCTGTGCTTAAGCTGAACAGTTTTAGTAGTTAAAGAATCATTTTCTATTACCTTTGACTGTAGATGCCAATTTTAATTTGTGTTCTATCCAGGTTTAATTTCTCCATATCTTTTAGATTTCTAATACCATGACAGGAATGGACCCTATTCCTAATTCAAAGCATGATTAAAGTTTGCGAAACTAGTATTGTTTCAATCCTTGAAGTTAGCCAAAATTGCTCTTCACAGCACCCGCAACATGCCCAGAATGGACTCCATCAATTCATATGGAGTTACTTGTATTGGGAGCATATCTAAAAAAAACTGTAAATTCTTTTTTATGAGACCCATTGCTCCTACTGTTATTGGAACTGTCTGTATCCTTCTTCCACATTGCCCTTATTTATGCCTGCAAATCCTGGTATTTTATGACTGTCTCTCTCTCTCTGTACATAAGACACTGTAATCACTGGGTGTAGCAATCTCAATTATCAATGCTACTTTTTGTCTTCTTTTCATGGACTACTATATATGGTTTTCTCACATCGATTTTTGAACTGTTGGTAATGAATGATCCCATGTGATATAAATTTCATCGCTCTCTACAATACTTTGTGGCTCATGTTTCCAATGTTTCTCAGCTATTTCAATATTATACTGATTGCACAGTCTCCAATGCAAAAGTTTTACCACAGTATTATGTCTATCAGTATCCAGGACCTCTGCCATTAGTGTATAACACCCAGCAAAAAGATGTGTGACTGTTTCTAGTGCTGTTTTACAGGACTTGCATTTGTCTGCTTCTCCCACATGCCAATGGACTTTCGAAACCAATGTGTACACAGTCCACTATACTGGGCTTCAAATATTAACCTTTCATCTTTTGGTTTTAATTCACATCTCCTTAACTATTCTTGCATCAGATCCTGATTGACATGAAGTTGTTCTAGGTGTTTTCTGTACTTGCAACTATATTTATGCCTTTTTCCACATTTCTTGCCTTCTCCTTATATCCTTGTTTTTTGTCACATTCAGTTGCTGCCTGATTTTTAAGTTCTGGTATGGTTTCCATTCCTACCTGACACCAATATGCTTCTGCTAAACTGAGCAGGGAAGTCTTCTTAGACTTGCTCTTTTCATGTTTCAAAACTTTCACTATGTTTGGATCTGATGAGGTCAGCACATATGTATGCAGTCCTGCAATTGCAGATCTATATATGTAATCAATGTTCAGGAGGCTCACACCTCTTTCAGAATGATAAATATATAATCTTGGTATACACTGATTTTTATATATAATTTGATAAGCATGAAGTATTTTTTCCTGTCCAACTGGATCCAATACTTTTTGGGGTCAGTCAATCACCCTAAAACTGTAAGTTAGAAGAGGAAGAGCAAATCAGTTGGGTTCCTATTAGAAGACCGAAGAAGCATTATTTCGAATGCATCTTGGTCGAACTTAAAAGACTGAAAAGGCAAAATATTGAAGCGGCTGTTAAGCAAATTCTTTCCCTGGGTAAGTATTTGCTTGGCCGCTTTGTTACTTTGCCATTTTCGGCACTGTATTGCGGTCTCGGAGTTGGTATATTTAAGTAGGGGGTGTGGGGGGCACAGCCCCCCACTTAATGTAATGTTTAAAGTGTTTTCTTTTTTCTTTTGTTGGAACAGAGAATTTTTTTTTTCCCTTGGAAAAAAAATCGCTGTTTTGACAGTTCGACATTGTAAGCTTTCGCTTACATAGGGTCGATTAATCACCATTCGCTTTTGTAAGCGTTCGGTGATCTAATATAGACCCAATCAGTTTATAGCTTGGACTTTGTTCCTAGATGTCAGAGCTGTTTTCAGTATTAATTTTAGTCTTCTAAAATATTTCGTACTGATTTTTCTTTCCATTTGTTCATGTTCTGTTGTCAATCCTTCATCAATTCCCAAATATTTATACACTCCCTCCTGCTCAAGTTCCTTTATGTCACATTCCTGCCCCAGACTGACATTTTCTCTGTGCTGCAGCTTTTCTGCCTTAAACATTACATTTGCACATTTATCTAGACCAAATGACTTTCTTACATCATCTGATAAAGTTTTGGTCACTGTAGTTGTGCTTTTAGCTCATCTGATGAAATATACAGATTTACATCATCCACAAAAGGAAGACAAGTCTTTACACTTTTTTTTTTTCTGTGAGTCAAATTGTGAAAATTAACTAATTTGTTAAGAAGATAGCTTAATAGGTTAAGGGCAAGACAAAAGACCAGCAGTGACAAAGAGTAACACTGGAATATACCCCTTTGAATTTTTGTCCCTGAGATAATAATTTGTCTTTTATCATAGCTAAGCTGCAAAGTGGTTTGCCACTGTTTCATGGTCACTAAAATGTAATTGATCAATGCAGGGTGCATCTTGTATATCTGTAAGCAATCCTTTTATCCACTAATGTGTGGTGCTGTCAAATGCTTTTTTGTAATCTTTCCATGCGATACTTAGACTCTGCCTCTTTTTTACAATTCTCCATTATAACTTTAACAGATGATTCTTCGTTCCATATGCCTTTCTTTTATTATCCTTTTCTTCTACTGCCATGATTGACTTTTCTTCTAAATGACAATAAACTCTGTCGGCATTAACTCCAGTGTACAGTTTAAATTTATACACTGCTGGACAACAAGTTATTGTTCTATAGTTTTTAGAATAGCTTGTAGATTCATTCTTAAGAAGTATCATTTTTCCTGTTATTAACCAGGTTGGTTTCTGTTTGGGGAGCACATATAAGTAAGTTCTTACTCAGGGATAAATCTTCATGTAAAGATATCAAGACATTTAGCCAAAAGTCAGGTACAGCATCTGAGCCTGGGGTTTTCCCAATAAGAGCTTTTCTTAATTTTGTTTCAGTTTCTCTAACTGCTATTTCATCCCATTTCATATCCTGTACATTTAAACTTCTTACTGTTTCTTCTACTTCTTCTATCCATTCAACATCTTTATTATGTTCCACAGGTTCTTCATAGATGTTTATCCAAAATATGACATTTCTTCTTTTTTTGTTGGTGGTGGTTCAGTTCCTTTTGCTTTGTTTCCCAATTCTGTATAAACTTTTTTGGTTTGGCAATGAATTGCTTATTTTCTTATTTTTCTTTACATTTGTCTATATATCTTCTAAGTTTTTCTGCCTGTGCTAACTTTAGTTTATTATTGTGTGCTGCTTTTATCACATCTATCTAACTTTTTGTTTCTTCTTCTATACTCTTACCAGTGACATTATTTGTCTTAATTGCTTAATATTTTTCTCTATTCGATACTTCCATTACATTTGATTTCTTCCCTTCCTCTCCCCTACTGCCCTGTATTTTCCTTGGTAAGATTTCATCTGTTAATAATTTAGCTGAACAGTATTACATTCTATTTACTTCTATATTACATGAATTTCTGTTAATAGTCTTGATTACTATGTTCATTTATTTTATCAGACTTCTAACATTTTGGGTCTTATTGATTTTCTGTAATCTACTTCTTTCATCAATCTTAATATATTTACCCATATCTATTAAACCAAGCAACTCTTCCCTTACATCTTTTTTTCTTCTAAACTGAAAGCACATTCTTTAGTCTCCATCTCTTATGGGCATTCTACAGAAAGTTCCAGAACATCTTCCTGCGACATTCTCTTCAGTTTCATCCTGTGTCATCTGCTGCTCTTTCATATGGGAACTCACTGGCCTATCATTCCACAACACTGACTGCAGAGTTGCCACTGTTTATAGGTTCATAGGTGTTTACTAGACTATTGACCACTAGGGCCTTTTTAAGCCTAACCACACATCCCAAATCTCTGACAAGTTCAGGTACCCTTGAAAAGTGTAAGTAGGAGCTTGGGAGATGAAACATTTGAGCAGGGGCCTGGGAGACCAACCATTTACAGGCTATCTCTGTCCATTAGAGACATAAGTGCGAAACCAGGGATGAATTTCTTGTTCCCCAGCCAACTGGGCATGTCCAAAGGTCAGTTGTCAATCTCCTCTCCGGTCCAGCTGGTGAATCTGGGAATCTTGAGGCAATGTTACAACTGCCTCATGTACACAGACAACCCTCTCCTCCTCCCAACAAATTCCAACACATATGAGAGATGCAACCATATAGCCAAACTGGAGGCTAAGCTCTCTCAACTCAGTACAGGCGTAACCAGTCAGGAGGAGAAGGAAACCACACTCACTACAATTCCAGTCTCACACAGACCTACCACGACAGCAAACCAAACACAAACACACAAAAACATACTCGGCGGCTCTAAATAAAAATCTGCCTAAGCAGCAGAGACCTCCAAAGCAGACACCCAAGCAACCGCTACCCCAAAACAAAACACGTGCAACACATAGCTCACAAAGCCAGTGTGCCGAACAGTCACAGCCCTTAAGGCTAAACAACACACCTGATACACTTGTAATAGGTGACTCTATCGTCAGGCACACTGATGTCCCGCTCACCAGGCTGAACAAGGAGAAGGTCACGGTGAGCTGCCTGTCGGGCGCTAGGATCCGCCACATAACACAAGCACTCAGGTCACTCCAAGGCAAGCACAAATATGACTCAGTCATTGTCCATGCTGGTGTGAATGACCTGAGATGTACCTCCCTGGACTACATGAAAAGAGACATAGAGGAGCTCTCTGAGCATGTAGCCCATGCCGGTATGACCCTGACCTTGAGTAGCATCTTACCCTCACCAAGAATGATGCCACAATATGAAGACAAGATGATCAATCTCAACAACTGGCTTAAGTATTGGTGTCATTTAAAGGGGATCCAATGCCGGTCAGCCTGGGATGACATGCTCGACAAGCCACGATGCTTCCCTAGGGACGGCTTGCACCTGTCATCCCTGGGCTTTCGGATATTGGCAAAGGCTCTTGCTACCCCCATAGTACCTTTTTTAGGCAAGGCTCAAAAGACAAACCCACCTCCATAGGTATCACAAGGGATAAGAAACTAAGAGTAATGCTACTCAACGCCAGAAGTCTAAACCTCAAGGTACACGCACTCGAAACTCTCCTTAGCATGGAGAACATCGATATCTGTGCAGTAACAGAAACCTGGTCCAAGGCTCCCAAGAGCGCCCCAGCACTACCAGGTTATACCTCATACTATGTTTTTCGGCCCCAAAACTTGGACCGAACCACAAAAGGAGGGGGAGTATCAATATTCGTCAAAGATACCCACACCTCCAGGTTGGTGGCACAGCACGAAGCATCAGAGACTATCCATGTGCAACTAACAGTGGGTAAAACTGCCTTCCAGTTTATAGCCTGCTACAGACCACCCTCTCAAACCCAGGAACCCCACTCGTCCTTCCTGAGAACACTGGAAAATATGACGGTCTCTCCAAACACCATTATATTGGGCGACTTCAACTACCCAAACATAGACTGGGAGCATTACTCTAGCTCCAACACCCTAGCCCAAAGGTTCCTAGAATTTATAAACTCAAATGCTATGGAACAACTTGTTACCACTCCCACAAGAGGGGAAAACATACTGGACCTGATCATCACCAACATGGGGACTCTATGCTCCAGACCAGAAGTGTATCCCTCACTGGTAAGATCAGACCATAAACTAATCTCACTGGATATTAACATCCCGACCCCACCCCCTGCCCAGAAAACCACAGTGAAAAACTTCTCTAAAGCAAATTTCACACTCCTCAAAACCGAGGTGGAATCCTTCAAAGCCCCCCGGGCCTGTGGAAAATACGGCCCAGACCGTTATAAACTCATTCTATGAACACCTTCAGGAATGCATGGATCATGCAATCCCAAATAAAACCAAGACCCAATCCTCCAAAGGCAGATGTCCTGTCTGGTGGACCCTAGCCATAAACAAACTATGCAGTAGGAGGAGGAAGCTACTACATGATAGAGCAAAATCCCAAAAAGGGAAGGCATCTCTGATCAGTATTTGCAAAAAAACTACGGGCACTCATAAAATCGTCTAAGGCCAGCTTCAAGAGAAAAATTGCACTGGACACCAAGGATAATCACAAGGCTTTCTTTAGTTATGTTAGGAACCTGGGTGGGAATTCCCAGATATGCTCAGAATTAGTCCAAAATGACAAAAAATATACCGAACCCACAGACATTGCCAACATCCTAGCTAACAGGTTCAGCGCAAACTCCCCCCCCCCACACCAAAAGGGAAAATATCTATCACAGCAGAGTGCTGCCCCCCTGACATCTCAGGTGCTCAGTTAAGAGCTGCCCTCTCCAAAGCAAAAAACACAGCATCAATGGGACCAGACGGTGTCCCAGGCTGCGTCCTACATGAACTCCAAGAGCAGCTAAACGCAAACATAAAACTACTGCTAAATCTCAGCCTTACTACAGGATATGTACCCAAAGAGTGGCGTACAGCAACAGTGGTCCCTCTCCATAAAGGTGGTGCCTCAACGGATCCTGGAAACTATCGCCCCATAAGCCTGACTAGCTTGGTCTGCAAAGCTATGGAAACAATCATCATGGACCTCATAAATAAAGATATTGGGGACCTACAGACACTGGATCCTACACCCAGTTCGGCTTTGTTAAGGGCAGATCCTGCCTCTTAAACCTGGTCGATTTCTTTGAAACAGTCACCAAGGCCATTGACGAGGGGAAGGTGGTCCACACAGCCTACCTGGACCTCACAAAAGCCTTCGATACAATACCCCACTCGGGCATTATAGATAAGCTCCCCAGCTTAAATATAAACCCCTATGTCACTAGATGGGTTGCAAACTGGCTCAAGGACAGAACCCACATGGTTAGAATTGCTGGAGCCATGTCAGACTCCAAACCAGTTACAAGTGGCATCCCACAAGGCTCAGTCCTGGGACCTCTCTTATTCAGTATATATTTCACGGAGGTAAAGGCCAACATGGAAGGACTGTGGCTGACCAAGTTCGCAGATGACTGCAAACTGGGTGCTATAATCGGACTCTCCAGCCAACACAAGCATCCTCCAAAAGGGCCTCATAGAAACAGACAACTGGTGCCAGAGCCATGGCCTCAAGCTAAACGCCAAAAAGTGTATAGTCATCCCCTTTGGCAAAAACAAAGTGCCCACAAATTACCACATAGGTGGTAATCCATTAAGTACAGAAGTAGTAATTAGGGACCTGGGGACCCAAGTTGATAGCAATCTCTCATTTGACAACCACGTGGCCAAAGTGGTTAGAAAAACATTTTATATTGCCCACCTAATCATGAAGGGATTCACATCTAGATCAGGGGAGGTCATCGTGCCTCTTTACTCATCCCTCATCAGGCCCATAATTGAGTACAATGCCCCTTTTGGGATGTACCTTACCAGACACCTGCAGCAACTGGAAAGACACAAAAGTACCTCACCAAGAGGATCAAAGGGCTCAAACAGATGCCATATGCTGCCCGGTTAAAGAAACTCCAGCTCTACTCAGTGGCATACCGCCTGCTCAGAGGCTATCTGTGCCTGACATATAAGGCCATGTCCAACCCGGAATTAATGGACATGCTGCACCTCAGAAAATCCAAATCCCATCAAGCTACACGCTCGAGAGACTTGAACCTCAGCACTGAAATAAACAGGACATGCTGGAGGGACAGATTCATAACCAAGAGGCTCCCTTCACTCTGGAATAAAATACCAATCCAGGTTAGGCAGAGTCCCTCACTGACTCTCTTCAAGAGGAATCTTGATGAGTGGATGGGAGATCGTAGGTTTACCCCTGGTATCACTTCTGTGTCACTGTTACAAAGAGGCACAGTATACTAACCTCGAAAAAGGACATAGCAAAATTAATTTAAAATAGGTGGCGAAAGCCAAACACACTCTGGCTAGGCTTATAAATGCCCTAGGGCAGATAGCCTAGTATGAACCTATGAACTGTCTAACTTACACTTGAATTGGGTTTGGGAGGAGCTCTGCTTCAAGGGGGTAGTCTCTGGCATACATACCTGTCTCTTTCTAGCAGGTCCTATTTATATCACAGGCAAGGTTTTAAGTCTTTAGAACAGGTAATTCTAGTGCTGTTTGTTTTGCGGATATTCAGAAAGTCCATCAGAATGGGTTCTGACAATGCTTTCTACTCCAAACATATATCTCCCTTCAACAGGGTGTAGGAGACAGAATACAGGGATAGAGCCTTGAGGCAGTCTGCATAGGACATGTTACTTACGCCCTCTATTCTTTTAGTGAGGAACCTCTGTGGACATTCAAATTGTTGGATATGCCTGGTTAGAAGTACACCAAAGTGGGCACGCTACTCAATGATAGGTCTGATGAATGCTGAATACATTGGAACAATGACTTCCTTGGACCCAGATGTCATACCTTTGTTTATAAGTTGCATAACAGAGAATGTGGGTACCATTTATGAGGGACATGTGATGTGTAAAAGCAAATGGTAGTTATTGAATGACTTCATAGTTTTCTGTTAAAGAGAAATATGGTCATTACATTTCTGTGATTCCTTCAAAGTCAGTCCACTTTTTTTTGTGAATTGCCTTCAGAGAACTGAAATATGGTCTTTTAAACACAGCTAGTAAATCCATCATTTCAGAGGGCTTTTGTTGTCACAATCACTATGCTTGGTGTCCACTTATGTGCTATATAACCTCTGGACAAAAGGACTGGGGGCAGTTGATGTATGAAGTCAAATGGTTGTTACAGGCTCAATTCTGACTGATTACGGATATGATTAGTTGGGGGTAGGCAGCAGTATCTTTCAAACAGCAACATGACCATTGCATTTTTGTAATTTTTTCACAGTAAGAGTTAAAGTATTCTCGCTCAGAAGGTGCAGAATCATACTGGGAACTATGTACCAAAGTAACTTATTATAGGTGCCCGATTTTTTTTAATGTGAGCTGTCTTTGGGGAACTGTCATATGACCTCAAACACAGCTAGTAAAGCTAGTGCTTCAGAAGGCCTTGTGCTATCTCATTCCAGCACAATGGTTGGTTTCCACATGGGGAGTATTTGACTTCTGCACAAAAGGATGGGGGCAGGTGATGTATGAAAGCAAACAGCAGTTGCAGAATCTCTTCAGAATGATTATTTATATGCTCTGTTGGGGGACAGGATCTGTCAAAGAGCTATATGACCATTACATGTATGTGATTCTTTGATGGCCAGAGGTAGTGCATCATCGAAATAGTGCCACAGTCCACCTGAACAGCATGTTGTTTTATACCAAGGTACTTTTTCACAAGTTCTATAATTTCTATTGTGAGCTGTCTTCAGGGAACTGATATATGGCTTTTTACATACAGATATTGAAGTTAAGAGTTTCCACCTGAGGGCTTTATGACCTCTGTAGAAAATGCTGTGTAAAACAAATGCCCAGAGTATATGTGTACTAAGTTTACAGTATCTCACAAGTGAGAATACTATACACTTCCCAGAAAAAAATATTTGTTTTAATTTTAACATGCTCACTACAATGTCATGCTTTCTAGCAGCTAAAGTTGTGTAGTCAAATTCAGAGGCATGCTACACTGCAAGATCTGAGATTAGAATTTCAGTGCCAAGTATTTTTTGTACTCAAATAACACATTACCTGAACATTTTGCAACAATTTCAAAGGCACAAAAATAGATCCTCTGGTTTGATTTCATATGCCTTTACAGCCAGTCTGACATTCTGCATCGTACTTTGCTTTCATTGTGTGCGCAGTGGTGAACTTCTGCTCACAAAGCAAAATAATGTCCTAAGATACTTCTTTACTGAGATGTCATTACATTTAAAGAAAACCTCCTCTATACTTCATCAGAAAAAATATATTTTGGTTGTAGTATGCTGTGCCTACAATGTCATTCACGTTTTCAAACGGCTAAAGCAATGGGGTAAAATACACAGGTGTACTGCACTATGAAGCTGAGAGATTAGAACTATAGTTTTAGGTGTGTTTCATTACTGAACATTCTTTGTTAACTGAAAGTTCCATAATGAAATCTCAAAGGAAGACAGAAGTATAACATTTCAAAAACAACTACCAGTAGCTTTAGTTCATGAGACTTTAGTGCCACATTCTAGCATTTTGTGTTATACTCTGTTGTTATAGTGAACTTTTGCTCAGTACTCTAAGCAGAACAGTGGCCTAAAATACGTGGTTACTGAGGTACCAACACACTGGCTTTTATCATTGCATTTCTACATCCCCACCCCCCTGTTTATACTCATTTGCAGTAAACTTCACTATAGGAAGGAAAAACTGTTTATGTTTCTTTACAGCTTAAGTGTATGTTGTAGCTGAAGGTCATGACACAGTACCATTCTTAAGAAATCTCTGTAATATTTTGTATGGTTACAGAGAAATGATCCTTTGTTGCTAGACACAACCAGTAGTCTCATGTAGCCATTTGGATACTCTGGTTTTGATATTTATTTTACGAAAATACACGTTTTGGATTTTTTTCAACCTGACAACCCGTGTCCGAGTCATTTTACTGATGTGTTGCTATGAAATAACTAAAAATAATACTATTTTCTAGTAAAAAGTAATATGTTTTAATTTTTATGTTATGGCAAAGTACACATATTGTACATGCTTTGACAAGCAGATATATATTTCAGATTTTGTTGCCTGCTCCTATTATGGTAGTAGATAGGTGTGTGTGTGTGTGTGTGTATAAATAAATATTTGCCCCTTTTTTATATTAAATACCCCTGTTGCCCTCAACCCTACCTCGCCTTCAGCAGCTTCCAGCACCTCGGGTTACCACCAACTCTTCCACTGCGAAAAACAGATAGAAAGTTAATTCAGAAGCAAAGGGTACAATTTCCTGCTATCAAGTACGCTCTCTTGTTCCCACAGCTGCATTCTTTAAAGAATGAATTTAATAAAGTACATTAATAAGTTATATACTCACCATAATGTCCTATGTTTGTTGTCCATCTCGCTTTCATTTTATGCTGGTTGGGTTCGGAACAGAGCAGCGGTTCCGACTCAGTCTAATTCAAAAGCTCGAGAGCTTCCACTGGCTCGAGGCTGTGCCCTATCCCATGATGCTCAGCGAAGATTACCCAGATCTCGTTTGCAAGAGAAAGCATAAATATCATGAAACAATGACTCAACTTGTATAGATGAGACTCCATAATCCAATAAAAATGGAATTATTTGCACGATCCTCCAGGAGCGAAGGAGGGGGAAGGAAGGTGGGACGCAAGAATGAAGGTGAAATGGACAAACATGGAACATTATGGTGAGTACATAACTTCTCAATGTTATGTTGTCCTATCTCGCTTTCATTCTATGCTGGTTGGGACAGCGTCCCTAACACCTTCTTTCTTGGGTGGCTCAAGGGAATAAACTCTTCAGAGCAGTGGACCCAAAGGAAGCCCTATTCTGGGAGGCCACATCTACTTTGTAATGAGTGATAAAGGTATGAGGTCTTACCCATGTGGCTGCTGCACAAATAGAATCCAAAGGGAGTCTAGCCTGGAAGGCAGAGGAAGTTCCACTAGCTCTTGTGGAATAGCCCCTCACTTTAACTGGTAATTGTCTGTTTTGAGTGTTATATGTGAAGACAATACAATCTGTGAGCCATTTCGAGTGCATCACTTTTGAAACTGACAGTCCTTTCTTAGTATCTGAAAGAGACACAAAAAATTGGTCTGACTTTCTGAAATCTTTAGTTCTATGCATGTAGAAGTGCAACTGCCTATGTAGATCCAGCTGGTGTAATCTATATTCTGCCTTGTTGTCATAGTTGGGGAAGAATACTGGTAATTCAATAGAATGATTCAGATTGGTCTCTGAGCACACCTTAGGCAGAAAGTAAGGATTAGTGGATAAGGAGACTCTGTCTTTGTGAAAAAACTATGTAAGGAGGGCATATAGATAGGGCTTGGAGTTCAGATACTCATCTTGCAGAGGTAATGGCCACCATGAAAAGTGTCTTCCATGACAAAAACTTTGTCACAAGATGATGCTGGTTCAAAGGGAGGCAAAGTTAAGGAGGATAGAGCAAAATTTAGAGCCCATGGTACTGGAGGTTCTCTGATTGAAGGTCTTAGCAGGAAAGTCTCTTTTAGAAAGGCTTTACAGAGTTTGTGGGACATGATTTTCAGTTCCAGTTCTCCAATATGAAAGTTGGATATAGCGACTAGTTGGACTCTAATTGTAGCTGCTGCCAAACCCTCGTTAAAAAGTTTAACGAGAAATTCTAGCACTGCTGTGATGGGAGCTGTAAAGGGATCTATACTGTTTTTGGAGGCCTAGTGTGAAAATCTTTTCTGTTTGCTAGAGTATAGTTTTCTGGTACAAAGCTTATGAGAAGCAATCAAAATATGTCTGTCAGGGAGATGTCATGGAGCCTGGCTATTTGTGGAACTGGAGCAGCCACGCTGTCAACTTTAGGGTATGGATCGATGGATGGAACGTCCCCGACGAATGGGTCAGAATGTCTGGAACTGGGTCCAAGATCTATGGTTCTCTCCTGGAGATGAGTCCACAGAAAGGGGAACCAAATTTGCCGAGGCCAGTATGAAGCAATGAGAATCAATGTGCTTCTCAACATCTTGGCTTCTGAAGAACCTTTGGTATCAAGGGAAAGGGAGGGAAGGCATAAAGTAGTCCAATCGTGTATGAGCACATCCCGGAGGGGGAATCAGGGCAAAGTAGCTGCTGCATTTGGTGTTCGCGGACGTGGTGAAAAGGTCACATCAAGGCTGGCCGCAGTTGCGTAAAATCTCTTCCACAGCCTCTTGTTTTAGGGACCACTCATGAGGCATGAGAATAACTCTGCTGAATTTGTCCGCTATCACGTTGGATTTCCCCGGGATCTGCATTGCTGTCAAAATCACTGAGAAGTGCCAGCCAATTGCCATACTCTTTGTGCCTCTTGACATAGAGGGTAGGATTTGGTTCCTCCTGGTTTGTTTATGTACCACACTACTGATATGTTGTCTGTCTGAATTGCAACAGTTCCTGTCAGGAGAGTACCCTGGAATGCTTGCAACGTGTAGAGCACCACTCTAATCTCTAGGACATTCATATGCAGTGGTTCTCATGTTCCTGACAGATGCCTTGGACAGTCTTTCCCAGATAATGTCCCCCCCTCTCTATCTGAGAAGAGTCTGTGATCAGTGTGGCTGTTCGTTGGTGAAAAACAAACGGACAGCCCATGGTCAATTGAGTAATTTAAAGCCACCACTGTAGATCCTTTTTGCATGACTTTCTGATAATGATCTTGTGTGATAGTGGTAAGTGTCTCCTGGATCGCCTGTCCATTTTTATGTGGTAGTATGCATCCTGGAGATCTATTGAGTCCATCCAATCATCTTTCCCCAGAAAGGCAAATATTGACTGCAGTATCACCATCTGGAACTTTGATTTTTTTGACAGACGTGTTTAATCTGCTGAGATCCAAAATGAGTCTCCAGTCCCCCGTCTTTTTTGGGACTAAAAAGAACTTTGTGTAAGTTCTGGATCCAATCTGGTCTGCAGGGACATTTTGGATGACTTTTTCTAGCAACGTCTGTACTGCTTATGCTGCATAGTCCCTTTGACTGGGTGGAGTATGTGGGATGGATCGTTTCTCTGAAGGGGAAGTGGAAAAGGGTATGCAATGGCCTCTGGTTATGATCGTTTGTACCCAATTGTCTTGTGTGATGAATAGCCAGGCCTCTTGGTACAATGATAAGCGTCCCCCGACTGCCTCCAGAGATGGACAGATGGGACTCCATTCAGGAGCGCTGAAAAGGCTTCCCAGTGAACAAGTCCCTGTCACCCTGGTTCTGCGGACCCCCTCTGCTTCGAGGTTGGTATCTTACACTGTTACTTCCCCCTCTGCCCCTGGGGGAAGAGTCACCACGTGCGTCAGGAAATACTCTTTGGGATTTGTGGAATCACATCTTTCCTCCCCCTATGACCTTTGGGATAAGGTCTAGTGGGGATGGAAAAACAGACCCCAATGGCAGAGAGTTTTCCCCTCCTGTTCGCACCTGGTCAAGGTCTCTAACAGTGGGCCTGAACAATAATGAGCCATCAAATGGGGCATTAGTGAAGGAAGACCTGAACGGTTCAGCAAAGTTACAGAGATGCATCCAGGAATGCCTCCTTGGAAATTCTTGAAGCTGCTGCCCTATTCGCTCCATAGGCTGTATATGAAATCAGCCGCAAGGAGGAGTTAGCCACTGAGTTAAGGGTAGACAGCTGAGAGGAATTCTTATCCGAAACCCCAGCAGCTAAAGTACTCTGCAGGGTATCTCCTAGCTCTTTCAGGAGATCCCTTTGAAGTCTGGTAAAATGGGTCAAGTAATTCAGCGATCAAAGTGTAAAAGCCGCTGAAGAGTAGGTACACTTTCCATATCTGTCCATTGTCTGAGAGTCTTTACTCTGTGGATGAAAAGACAAGGAAGTTTCCAACAATTCCTTTTTGGTGGCCACTGCCACCACAAGCGCATCTACTGGGACCCCTTTTGTCAAGAACTCTATCTGTGGGAGCAATAATGAACTTGTTAGGCCTCCTCGGAACAGGCTCCATTGTATCGGGAGAGCCCCACACCTTTCGAGCAATAACATTCATCAGTTTGTCAAAGGGTGGAGACACCCAAGAGGTGGTAGGGCAAGACCCAAAAGTTTCCAGGTACACTGACTCAGCCTCCGAAGGATTGGTGGACTTCCAGCCACCCCCTCTGCTTAAGAATCTCCAAGATGTCTGCAAAGGAGACATCCTCAAAGGGGGACCGTGGGACCCTTCCGAATCATCTAGGTTGTTGTCTGACATGATGGACTCATATGGGGAGTCTATGTGCTTCCCCTTGCACAGCCTCTTCTGAAGGACTTCCTCTGAGGGGTACTCTGGGGAGGTTTCAGAAGAGAGAGTCTTGCCCATTGGGGCTTAGGGTCTCTGCGCTTGGGTGGGAGCGATGGTGCTGAGACGACACAGGCGCTTTTGGGGGAAGAGTGCTCAAACCTGAGAGTGGAGCCATCAGAGGTGACAGCACTATCTCCATCAGCTCAAAAGCCCCCTCACCCCTCTCCAAAGAACCGAGAGCTGCTCCGAAGCTGATGTAGGAGCGGAGTTCAACTGCGCCGAAGCCCCAAGAGGTAGAATCAGCTTAGACAGCTGTCCAATCCGACTCTCCTCCCCAAACCCGATGGGACAGCGTCGGCTCCTAGACTCCCCAGATTCTGATGGAACCGAGGTAGTCAGAGCAGTCATCGGAACCGACAAACCTGTTGGAGGTCTCAGTTCCCACGTTTCCACTATCGGGCCCGAGCCCTCTGGCTCTAAAGCCCCCGAACAGGTCGGAGGAGGAATAGAAGAAAGGGATGGTGCCTCAGTCAGCTTCCGTTCCTTTTGGGTCGGAGTTGACAAAATTTTTCCCAGTGCTGGTGTATGAAATAGTCTCTTCACCATCCGCTCCATGTCATGATCAGACAAGCTCCTGGAGGAACAGGAAGACAAAGGAGGAGATCTTGCCCTTTCTAGGAGTGGAAATCTTGAAGTCACCATAACCGGCTCCAGAACTGGGGACCGTCTCCTGATTTGAAACTCTATCGGCTCCGTAACTGCCAATGAAGCCAAAGAGGTAGACTTCTCGGAGACAAAAGCCATTGGTTCCGAGCCAGCTGATTTTATGACCATCTTCTTAGGTGGCTCCGTGGCCAGATCCGTAGTCAAAGTTATTTTGCCAGACTTTTCCACTTTAGAGGAGGAAGAAGGTTTGGAGCTCTGAGACCCTTCCAAGGCTTCAGAGAATGGAAACTTTAGTAGCCATCTTAACAATAAGTTTGTTCTTACGTTCAAATAAAACTCTACTGCTAAGTGAAGGGCACCCAAGCAATAAACTCAGCTGGTGTGCCCATCAGTAAGAGGCATCTTTTGGGAGCATTTATCTAACTTCTTGAACTCGGACTGTTTGGGTTCCTTCTGATCTTTAGACATGTTCAGATTCTTACAAGAGGGAAAGAACTAACGAGAAGGGAACTCCAAAGAAAAACTTAACTCTGTTACCTCACAAAGTTGTAAACTAGACAGAGACCAGCAAACACGTTTTTAGACAAGTCTGTCTATGAGAAAAACAAATGTAAAAATTATCTAAATCACTAAAGCCTAAACCACAATAACCACAGCACACAACTACACTACTAACAACGTGTGTGTGTAATTATATATATATATATATATATATATATATATATATATATATATATATATATATATATATACACACACACACACATATATATATATATATATATATATATATATATATATATATATATATATATATATATATATATATACACACACACATATATATATATATATATATATATATATATATATACATATACACATATATATACACATATATATATATATATATATATATATATGGGTCTACTACTAATTACCGACACGACGATTCCCCGACAGAAAACTCACCGACGCCAGATGACCGACAACACACAAACCCGACACAAACCCGACAACGCAAAACACCTAACACCATTACACCGACACACGGAAAGTAAACAACACGCGGCACTACATAGCATACACACTAGCCATGACCCAAACCCTAACCCTAAGGTCCGACACTATCGCACACTTCACCTACCTGCACCCTAACCCTAACTCACTTAACCCACCCCTAGCCCAAGCTCCGACACTAACGCACACATCACCTACCTGCACCCTAACCCTAACTCACTTAACCCACCCCTAGCCCAAGCTCCGACACTAACGCACACATCACCTACCTGCACCCTAACCCTAACTCACTTAACCCGTCCCTAAACTACAGTCCCTCACTAGCACACACTTACCTTACCCGAACCATACCTCCGACACGAACACACACTCACCTTTCCCACAGCCTAACCCGACATCCCACAATCTCGAGCACTTACCTGACCGCTCCTAACTCTGTCACCATCGCACACTTACCGCGTCGCGATCGCACATTCCCTTGTCGGTCTTTCCGCTGTCGGCAAATCACCCTGTCGGTACACTTACCTGTCGGTCATCTGGCCGGTGAGTTTTCTGTCGGGAATCGCTTCGGGCATTAGTAGTAGACCCATATATATATATATACACACACACACACACATATATATATATATATATATATATATATATATATATATATATATATATATATATATATATATATATATATATATATATATATATACATATATATATATATACATATATATATATATGGCTCATAATAGCGAAATTTTAAATCATCGACATTGACTTGCCCGACAACAGGAAATGAAAAATAAAACAACAGTCCACCATATCATACACTTTCATCATACTCTCGGTCCGCCATATAATAAAACACAAAACTCGTCGTAGAAACAAATCCAACATTAACAGTAACTACATTGACGAAAGTGCAAAACGCATAATTGCAACGTCCAAGTGCCGTGCTATACCTTTCAGATTTAAACATAAAAGTACTTGTGTTTACATTTTAAGTAACCTCGCGACACCTTACACAAACTCAACATTTGAGTAGTTCCCCATATTAGAAATTAGTGTTTCAAATCTCCGTTGACGGAGAAGTAGTTTCCTGCTTTTCGGAGATGGTGGGTACCCTGTAAACATACGCACTCTCACTTCTGGTACATGGATCCTATCTCCCCAGGAGTAGTCTGGTATGAGTTCGCCATCTTTCGTTGGTGCAGAGCACATATTGCTCTTACTAAAGCGAGTATTTCAGTTGTCAACTGCCTTTCTATTTGCTCATTAGTTGGACATTTATATTGAATATTTATTTGTGTAACATACTTTTCCTTTACTGCTCATGCATTCTCTTTACATGTCGGAGAAATATTTATATGTGTATACACTTTTTATTTACTGCTCAAGCATTCTCTGTAATTGTCGGAGAAGTAAACGTCGAATATTTGAAATTTCGATAATATGGAAGGTCGATGATTTCGTGTCGTACTAGTGGCTGTCGATATTATGACATGTCGATGTAGTCATATAGACCCATATATATACACATATACATACATACATAATGCTGATTACACACAAAAAACAAGTTTGAGGAGAAAAACCTCTAACTTAAATGATTTCTCCTCACGACTATAGAGAAGGTAACAAGAGGGAGGAGAGCGGCCCTCTAAGTTAAACAGGCCACTAGGAGCCCTCTAACTTAAATGAGCTACCTGAAAAGATAAGGGGGAAAGCGCTCTAACTAAAATGAGCTTCGGAATGAAAAGGACGCTAACCCTGATGAAGAAAGAGGGAATGACAGCCAACAGCAGCAATAACTGGGGGAAAAACAAAAGGATTACTCTAAAACCTACAAATACCCAATACCATTAATAAACTGCAACTATTTTACTAGAAATATCAATAATAAATTGAACTTAGCCAAGAGCCAGTCAGAAGTCACCCGATTTGCTTGAGTGGCAAACGAGACCTGGGTAATCTTCCCTGAGCAACATGGGATACAGCATAGCCTTGAGACAGTGGAAGCGCTCGAACTTTTGAATTAGGCCTAGTCGGAACCAATGCTCAGTTCCAAACCCAGCCAGCATAGAATGAAGGCGAGATAGGACAACTTAACATTCTGTTTTCATGACCGTGTTGACTGATGGCACTTTTTTGCCAATTTGCAGGCAAATAGATGTGGGAGAAGATTGCTTTTATAACTGATGTAATCCATTAGAGAAAGCGGTACTGAAGTACATATTGGCTTTTGGGAGAGCTTGCATCCTAATTTACTATACTCTAGTTTGCCTCATGAATTTGAAATTATGCACAACCCTTTTTATTCAATAAAGTTTGGTATTCAGAGTAAGGAAAGGGGGGTTGGGGTGGTGCAGTGGGTTAAGATACTTGATGTACTATCATGGACAGCTCAGCTGCCTCAGCACAGCATGCTGTGTTTTCTAGCTCCTCAAGACCCTAAGTAAATAAGATAAGGGTGCGATATCAGACTACAGCTGCAGTGTGTAGGCTCTCTACTCCTACTACTTTATAGCATGCCCATCTGAACTGTAACCTTTTCTTCATCATTTCACAGGCTTGTGTTCCATAACACAAGAAGAAAGGCATGCCCCCCCAACCACACACACATACACACACACACATATACACACACACAATTCACAACCAGTAGAGGGGAAAAAGCTGGGAAAATACAATACATCAGGAAAAAATACAAGTAAGAAAACAAGGAAGAAAGGGAAGGGAAATGTAGAGCCTATTTTGGCAACCATATTCCACATGATGCTCCACAAGCAACTGTAACTGTGAGAGATACTTTCAGAGTCTCTCTACCTTACTCTAGTGACATCAATACATATTGTGAAGTCATTAAACAGAATTGGAATATCCTACAAACAATAGATGAATTGAAAGGGATTATACACAGCACACCACATTTTGCATTTAAAAACAATAAGTCCTTGAAGAAACATTTGTGCTATAAATCACAACTCTGTATCAAAGGGCCTCAATCTACCAGGTAAGGGACTTTTTCCTGTAGATCTTGTTCAGCCTGTAAGTATATACATCCTCACGTTAATTTTAAAAATCGAGCTTGATTTTTATGCTGGCTGCAGAACTCCAAATATTGCTTATTTTGCAAGCTGCCAGGTCTGTCATGCCTTCTACATAGGCAAAACTAACAGACCACTGAAGGACAGGATTCTCGAACACTGTAGGGATATTAGGAACCAGAAACATACAAATGCCTTAGCACAACACATTGGTTTACATGGCTCAGAACACACTTTTAAAGTTCTTTGTACTTCAGGGTTTGGACATTAGTATTAGAGGGGGTGATGCATCTAATAAAGCAGAAAGGGCTGAACAGAAATGGATCTTTCACTTGAATGCAGAGAAACTCCCTGTTTAAACGGCGTCTCTAGCCTTAAACCATTCTTGAAAGCACGCCCATTTAAACCTTAATGTTATTTTAAACTAAAATTTTATTTGTACTGTTTCCCTTCTATTTATAACAATTGTTGCATTGCTTGTGTGTGTGTACCTTTTAGTTAATTTATCAGATTTGCATATAATAGCTGATTGGTCTTGCTTTCTTTTTAAACTCGTGTCTTTCTACTTGTTTATTAGTCTGAAGAAGCGATAGTGTTATTGCGAAAGCACTTACTTTTTATCACTTTTTTTTATGTTCAATAAATAGAGTTTTTGCCTAGCTGTGTTTGGTTCGGTACTTGTTTTTTACTTCAAGAAAAAATACAAGTAATACAGGGAGAAACATTAAAATTACTTCTAGAACCTATTACCATGTTGTTTAAGACTGAAAAAAAAAATCATTTTTTGCTTTGCTTTATGTGAAGTGATCATAAAAAAACAAGAGGAATCTGTTCTTTTTAAGGAGGACAGGGTCAGCACTAATTAACAGTAAACAGCTCAGCAAAGTGGAGTGCTTTTGCAAAACAAAGTTATTTGAGCTCTGAACTGCTTGGTTCAGGACATCATTCATTTAAAGACTGACTATTTGTGTTAAACTGTGAATGATGTCTCTGTGAAATGACCCACTATCCAGTGCAAACACATTCAATATGTAATTTGAGTTCTGACTTCAATCCAAGTCTTGTTAAAGCTGAATTAGTGAAGTTCTCATTCATTTAGCCTGATATTCTTTATCTGCAGGCTAGCCCAGGCTGCCAACTTGTTATGTTAATTACCTTCAACTTGACTACAGCCGAATGACTATACTGACAATGTTAATCATGTGAACCAGACAGCCCAGATGTGTCAGGGGAGTTTTTAATGCAGATATGTTCGTTCTTGCATCAATTATAATAAGAATCCGTTAAAAGTATAGACATGCTGAATGAAACTACTTACGCACACACACTGGAACAGATTTCCTTCCAGAAACTCTAGCAAATCACAGTGGTTAAACCTCACAGTGCATTCTGTAACATGTCAGTATTGTCCATTCATATTGGAATTCTGCCAGATAACACACACAAAATAAAGCTGGAACTGAGTGCATATGGTTTGAAAGTAACATGCTTGTTGAGACTTGCAAGGATCATAACAGTAATCTTCAAAATAGCAAAACTGCAAGTGCAAATGTGGGAGATAGGAGCCAAGACTTATGCTGGAGTAACTCAGTATATTTCCCAATACCTCAGTCTTAGAATTGCTCATACTTCCTCTCTCAGTGTCTATACATATATGTAAATTAGATTTCAGTATCACCAGCACTGAAACAACTGAAAAATATTACTCGACTACACACTCATTTGAAAAGTATGTACAATCAAAAAAGCCTTTTCTGCAGTACTCCTACACAACCCCTGCTTTTCCTCTCTCTCTCTCTCTCTCTCTCTCTCTACATATACCACCTACAATGGTGAGGAAAGAAAGCTACCTGCACCCTACTGTCAGATGACCTTGCACTAAGTTCACTGTCTACATGTTCGACAAAGTATGAATCCACCAAAGGCGGGCAAGTTGACATTCAACCAAAACATGTGCATCCATATTATACAGATTATAAATATATATATAAACACAATCTCAATAATTACCACTTGGTCTGCATCACAGCCTTCCTAAACATTAAAGAGTGACAGCAGTGAGGGATTCAGTTTATTAGTATATTATTCAGCACAGCCCTTCAAGTAATCACCACCCCAGCCTTTCGCAACGAACTGGAGACCATTCTCACTCCTCCACTACTTACTGTTTTGTGATGAAATTGTGATTTGTTTTTTACCTCCACTGCCTGCCGCACAGCAGACCCTCTTTCAATCTACTGGCCAATTCGTTTCTCATCTGTGGGGGTGAGAGCTGATGTTTAAGATAGCCGTCAGAGACACTTCTATTTTTTTTCTTTTATGGTCCTGGCTTCACTGCACATTCCCACTAACATGCCCAGGCATGCAACAGGTGTCAATCATGGCATGTCACTTGCTTTTGTTAGTGAAATAACCCCTGAAGACAGCCCTGCCCCATCCCTTTGAAATCAGCATTCTTGGAAAGTGACTGGTCTCCACCAGGGATTCATTCACAGGAACCTATGTCCTGAGAGTGTGCTCCCACACACACCCCCAACAGGAGTGATGAAATGGCTAGACTGGATCACCCCCCCCCCCCCTATTGTCAGCTCCACCATATGCTTCAGCCACTCCTTCAACTCGGGTCATCTGAGTCATAGTCAATGCTTTAGTTCTCTGAGACAACTTAGCTAGACATTTCCCTCTTATTTTTAATGGTCCACGAACAAAGGATCATTACTTCATCATGTTTTAATATTCTGAGTCTACCATTTATTTATTTATTTCCAGTTTGATTACCGGGGATGTCCACTGGGCTCAAAGAGCCCATTTTCAGTGGAGGCCCGAGGAGAAAAGCTCCATATTACAAGCAATTAAACAAAAATGAAATAATACAAAGTAATGAGAAAAAATACAAATGCATAATGGCAAGACAGTTCATAAACATATTTACAAAGTTGTATAGAGAACTATTTGTACAATAATTCAATGATAGAGGCAAGAGAAGAGTTCACAATTAAAGGGAAAGCAATTATTAGTTGAGGGTTAAACATTTGAATGCTGTCTACTGAGGTTTAGCAGAAATGGAGGAGAAATAGGTGGGAATTACACTGTTAGTAGAGCATAGATTATAGTGTCTAGAGTACTCTTATAGAGGTGGTTGAACATTAATAAAAGTTGAGTTCACACATGGAAGGTATGATTGCCATAGCTAAACTGCATCAGCTTAATATAGGTAGTTAGATTAATTGTTTTACTGCGGTGGTGGTGCTGTGGTAGCGTTGTTGCCTCACAGTAAGACGTTGTCCTGTTCGATTCTCAGCTAGAGCGTCTTCTGTGTGGAGACATGCGTGAATGGGCATACCTTTGTTGAAGGTTGTGCATCAGAGTTGGCAACTCGGCACATAAAAATCTACTGCCAATCATTAGCGGACCGGAGTTTCGCTCTGGCGACCCCTAACCGGGAAAAGCCGAAAGAGACAACAACATTAAAGATTGTTTTCAGTAAGAGGGGATGAGATCAGGGACTATATACAGTATTTACACTGTGAACATTTAAGGTAGAAAAACATTATTAATAATTTGGTGTTGAATTTGACTTAGAGGGAGGAAGATGTTTAAGGGGTCTTTAGATTTAGAGTGAGGTAGGTGTTTAGGAGAACAGCCTGGGGTGGATGAATAAGTAGAGAAGCTGTATGAGGAAGCATACATAGAAGAGAGTAAGTAGGTTAAGTAGGGAGAATACAGTTACATTTCCAGTGCTGTGTAAGGTAGGAATGAAGCTGAGTTTTAAAGTGTTCGTAGTTTTCAGAGATTCTCAGAGAAGAAGGGAGGGAATTCCATCTTTTGGCTAGGGAAGAAGAGAGTAGAAGGTGACCAGCAGGATGTTTAGGATTGTATACAGAGAGGAGATTCTGGTGTGCAGATCTCGGGGCTCTGTGGGGGTGTAAAAGGGTAAGATATTTGCTAAAGCAAGGCATAGAGTTGGTTTGAAGATTAGTCTGTGGTAGTAGAGAGTTGAAGGAAGTTGAGTTGATTGGGAAGTTTTATCCAGTTTAGCAGGTGGAGAGATGTGCAGTGGTGAGAAGAGTAATTAGCTTTAGTTGCGAATTTAGCAATTTTGTTGCAACATGTTTCTAGTTTTGAAGAGATGGAAGAGGATAAGTTGGTGAGTAGGGGAGCACTATATAGAAGAGAAGGTAGTAAGCAGGTGGTGGTAAGAGCTTGTCTGGTAGATGAAGAGAGGAATTGGGAGTGTCTATATAGCATGGCAAGTTTCTGGTGAGTTTTTTTTAATGTTTAGCTGAACATGTGTGTCAAATTTTAGGTGTTCATCTATGGTAACTCCTAGTAGTTTAGCAGAAGGGACAATTTCTATAGTGGAGTTAGTATTGCTAAAAATACTGAAAGATTGTTTGTCAAGCTGGAGAGTTTTTGAGGGAGAGAAAAGAAGAATTTTTGATTTATTAGCATTTAGGGAGAGATGATTTTGAAGCATCTAGTTTTCAGTTGTAGAAAAGGCCAACTGAGTTTTTGCTAGGAGGTCAGGGAGATTAGAAACAAAGCAAACTAATGTTGGGTCGTCTGCGTATCGCACTATTTTAGTAGTAGGAATGTCAGCATGACAATAATTAATAAATACACTGAAGAGCATTGGGCCGAGTATGGATCCCTGGGAAACTCCAGTAGGGGTGGGTAGGAAGTTTGCGGTGCCAGTTTGCCACTTCACAACTTGGGATCTATTAGAAAGGTAGCTGTTAAACCATAATAGGGTGTTCTGTTAGAGATTAAGATTAGAAAGACGATTTAGAAGGTGGGTATGGGAAACAGTGTCAAAAGCTTTGGAAAGATCTAGAAGGATAGTGGATATAATTTCTCCAGAATCACGGGCATGATTTACTAAGTCTAAGAAAGAGAGAGAAGAGCAGTTATTGTACTATGTCCAGGATGAAAACCATGTTGTGTAGGGGTGAGGAGGTGATTATCAGTAAGGTAAGGCATGAAGCTGAAGGTGGATGCATTTTTCAAGTATTTTTGAGATTGGGGAGAGAATAGCTATTGGACAGAAGTTAGAGATAGTATTATTTTTATCTCCTTTATGGGGGGGAAGGATAAAGGCAGCATGCCACAGTTTGGGAACACAAGACTCCTGTGTGGATCTATTGATGAGAATGCTGATGGGGATGGCAATGCCATCAGCAGCGAGTTTTAGATAGAGGGAGGGGATATTGTCTGGGGCTGGGGAGCACGGCTTACGTCTAGCGAGAAGTTTTCTATGTAGGATGTGGAGATGGGCTTTTGGTGAAATTGAGGGGGGGCAGTTAGGATTGGGAGGTTGGGGGGATGTGGGTTTGAGGAGAGAGGAGGAGTTGTGATTGGGGAAGGTCTTGGTTAGCTCAGCTATGGAGCTGGTAAAGAAGGAGTTGAATAGGGTGGCTAATTCTATGTCAGTTTTACTGGTATCAGGACAAGGGGGGGGGTTTTGTACCGGGATTTGGATTTGGTACAGAGTTGATGGAGGTCCAGAACTGTTTAGGGTTTTTGGAGTGATTGGTCTGGAGTTTAGTGTAGTAAGACTTTTTATCTCGTATGATATGTTTTTTGGTTAGGTTATGGAGTTGCTTATATTTAAGAAGCATTTCAGGGAGTTGGTGTTGGTGACACAGTTTCCAGGTCTCTTTGTAGCATAAGATTTTTAGTATCCTTAGATAGCCAGGGGACAGGGTTGGATTTTGTTCGTTTAGTTCTAGGTGGGGCATGGAAATTTAAGATATCTAAGAAGCTAGTATTGAAAAAATCTACAGCGTTATCTAGGGAAAGTGTTTTTACATTATCCCAGTTTATTAATTTGAGGGTGTTAGAGAAACTTGAATGATTAAAATTAGTGAGGTTGCGAGCATGGATATATTGGTGAGGGTGTAGCTTTGAGTGTGTTGCTCGATGGATAAAGGCAGGGTAGTGGTCAGTTATGGTGTCTGGCAAGGTACCTGAGTATAAGATCTTATTTGGGTGGGAGGCTAGAATCCAGTCCGGAGTAGAACCTGGGGGGGTTCTTTTTATTGGGTCTTGTGATGCTATTAGTTAACTGAGTGAAATTTAAAAGATTAATAGATATAGATGGATTGGTGCCATTGATTTTGTTCCAGTCGATGTTCACATCGCCTAATATGTACGTCTCGAGCTTAATATTAGTTGAAGCCCATAGAAGAATGCCTTCTAGGGTGGTGGTGTTGTTACCGGGGGGGATATAAAGGGCTACAAGACATATGCTTTTGAAGTTATTCAGTTTGAGTATCCCCACGACTAATTCTGCATTATTGAATTGAGGAATGGGGTTTTGGTAAGGAGAGATGGAGTGTAGATTTGAGTAAATTAAGGCTTCTCCTCTACCTTTTTTGCTTGGGCGGTCACATCTAAGAGCCTGAAAACCTGGTGGTAGGATTTCAGAGTTGGAAATCTGGGGTTTTAGCTAAGTCTCGGAGACTGCTACTATGTCTGGCAGGGTATGGTAAAGCCAAGCATGGAAGACAGCAGTTTTGTTTTTTAGATTCTGGGCATTTAGAGAAAGAATTTTTAGGAATTTTTTGGTTAGTAATGTTGGATGAGGTAGGAGGAGTGGTATTGGTGCTATTGGTTGTGACAGGGGAAGTGGAGTTGGTAATAGTTTTAGGACCAGGGTTGGGGTGAATATCTCCTGCTACGGAAAGGCAGTAAGAGGAGGTGAACTGTAGTTGTAGTTTGGGCTTAGTTGATTGCAGGAGGTTAGTGAGTGATTTGGGTGAGTGCCACTTGAAAGAGCAGAAATAGAAGTTATGTCCTTACCATAACGTTCCATGTGGAGTGTTCATCTCGCCTTTGTTCTTACACATGGGTTCGGAGCCGATCCTCGGCTCCGTGTCGGCCGCTTGCAAGCTCTGCATCGAGAAGAAGCTCGAGACAATCTAATACCCACAATCCCCCTCTGCCTTTACCTCAGATCTAGTTTGCAAGCAAACCAGTCTCTAGAGAGAGCATACTCATGCTTACATCACATATGCATAGAACTAAGAGTCTATATATATATATATAGACACATACACATATATATACATGTCAATTATGTACACAACAACTGCAAAGCAGAAGCAGAATGCCCCAGGCCAGGCACCAAAACTGAACGTTCTTCCTAAGGGCGGGAGGGTGGGAATGTAAGAACAAAGGTGAGATGAACACTCCACATGGAACGTTATGGTAAGGACATAACTTCTATATGTGATAGTGTTCAATCTCGCCATTTGTTCTTACACATGGGTAGCGTCCCTAGCTCCTTGTTCCTGAGGAACTCACGGAAGGACGTTCTTGAGCACAGTGGAACCAAAGGTTGCCCTGTCCCTAGAAACCTTGTCTACCTTATAATGAGAAATGAATGTATGTGGCTTAGACCAAGTAGCAGCCGCACAAATAGCGTCTAGTGGTAGGCGGGCTGCATGAGCCAGGGATGTAGACACTGACCTTGTGGAATGTCCTTTGGGTTTGTGCAAAAGAGTTTGATTTGAAGAATCATAGACATAGATTATACAATCCGTTAACCACTTAGAAAGAGTTCTTTTGGTAACCACTAATCCTTTCCTGTTATCAGCAAAGGCCACAAAAAGTTGATCAGTTTTCCTGTGATCTTTTGTTCTAGCCAAGTAAAATCTTAGCTGTCTGTGAACATCTAATTTGTGCAACATATACTCCATTTTGTTGGAGTGATTCTTGAAGAAGGTGGGTAATTCAATGGACTGATTAATATTGTTAATAGAACAAACTTTAGGGAGGAAGGATGAATTAGTCCGAAGAGAAACTCTGTCAGAGTGAAAGATCAAATAAGGGTGCTTGATGGAGAGAGCTTGAAGTTCAGATACTCGCCTAGCGGATGTAATGGCTACCAAAAAGAGAGTCTTCCAAGACAAAAATTTCAATGGGCAAGAGGAGGCTGGTTCAAAGGGGGGCAACATTAATTTAGATAACAACAAGTTTAGACTCCAAGGTGACGTAGGAGATCTAATTGGTGGTCTAATATGAAAAACCCCTTTTAAAAAGGCTTTACAAAGTCTGTGGGCCATAACAGGAGCCCCACATTCTTCTACATGGAAATTAGAAATGGCAGCCAATTGAACTCTTAATGTGGCAGGAGAAGCACCCTGATGGAACAAGTCCGTTAAAAACTCTAATATTTTATTCAAAGGAGCTATAAAAGGATCCACTTGCTGTGTATTCGCCCAGAATACAAATTGCTTCCATTTACTAGAATATGTTTTAGTAGTGGAAGCTTTATGAGAAGCCACCAATATATTCTGAACTGCCGGCGAAAGAAGATCAGACCTGGCTAAGTTGGGAATTGGAGCAGCCAAGCTGCTAGATGGAGGGACAAGAGCGCGGGATGGGGAGCCCCTGACGAGTGAGTCAATAGATCTGGCACTGGGTCCAGGATCCAGGGTCCCCGAATGCAGTGTGTCTTCAGGAAGGGAAACCAAATTTGACGAGGCCAGAATGGGGCAATGAGGATTATTGTCCTGTGTAGGTTTCTGGCTTTCTGGAGAAACTTTGATATCAGGGAAATGGAGGAAATGCGACAGGAGTCCCGGGGCCAATCGTGAATCAGTGCGCCCTGGGGACTTCCCCTGGAGGGGTAATAGGGCAAAGTAGCTCCTGCATTTGGCGTTCATTGGAGACGCAAACAGATCGCAGGAAGGCTTGCCCCACGCGCGAAAAATCTTTTCCCCACTGACTGTTTTAGGGACCACTCGTGCGGTAACAGAATTGCTCTGCTCAGCCTGTCGGCTATGACGCTGGATGACCCCGGGATGTGCGTTGCTATTAGAAAGCGACCCGTGGACTCCGCCCATTGCCAGATTCTCATGGCCTCTCTGCATAGCTGATAGGACTTGGTTCCCCTTGCTTGTTTATGTACCAGACTACCGACATGTTGTCCGTCTGAACTGCAATAGTTCCCAGAGGAAGAAGGGGAGCAAAGTGTTGCAACGCTAGAAACACTGCCCTCAACTCTAGAACATTGATGTGCAGATTGTACTCCAAATTGGTCCATTCACCTTGGACTGTCTGTCCCTGAAAGATGCCCCCCCACCCTATCAGGGAAGCGTCCGTGGTCACCGTAACTGTAGGTGGGTAGCACAAATGGTCTCCCCTTGGAAAGGTTGCACGTTTGAAGCCACCAGTTTAGGTGTGTTTTGCATGTGTTCGTTATAAGAATCTCGTGTGTTAGAGGTAGTTGTTAGAACGACCATTGTGCAAACAGTAGCCATTGTAGGACTCTCATGTGCAGCCTTCCCAAGGGTATTGCAATAAGAGAAGCTGACATGAGTCCCAAAACCTTCAGTACCAGTTTTGCTGGGGATTTCCTGGACAAGAGAAGAAGACGTATGCGAGTCTGAAGTGAAAGTATCCTTTCTGGAGGGAGTCTTAGAATTAACTGATGTGTGTTTAATTCCGCTCCTATGAACAAGATACTCTGTGATGGCTGAAGTAAGGATTTTCCGAAGTTTACGGAAATTCCTAGGTGAACACACAGTTGAAGAGTATAGTCTCTGGCCTGTACTAGTTGACGCTGGGTGGTGGCAGAAAGGAGCCAGTCGTCCAGATACGGAAACATCTGGAATCCTTGGCGTCTCAAGTGAGACGCTACCACTGCCATGCATTTGGTGAAGACCCTGGGGGCTGAGGTCAGACCAAAGGGCAGGGCTCGAAATTGAAAGTGACTGGCCCCCTGCCGGAAGCGCAAATGATCTCTGGATGCCCTGGCCATTTTGATGTGGTAGTACTCATCCTTCAGATCTATTGAGCACATCCAGTCGTCCTTCTGTAAGAATGGAAGGATCGATTGAAGCGTGACCATTCGGAACTTTTCTTTCTTGACAAAGGTATTGAGGTCGCTTAGGTCCAGAATGGGCCTCCAGTCCCCTGTTTTCTTTGGAACTAAAAAGAACCTTGAGTAAGTCCCGAATCCTTGCTGGTCCGCTGGGACTGGTTGGATGACTCTTTTTCTAGCAGCTTTGAAATTTCTATAGCTGCTGGCTCTCGCAGATGGGGCGGTACATCTGGGAGTCTTTTCTTTGGAATGGGATGGGATAGAAAGGGTATGTTGTAACCTCTGGTAACCACGCTTTTTACCCACTTGTCTGTAGTTATGTTTTGCCAGGCCTGAGGGTATAAAGCTAAGCGACCCCCGACTGCCTCCAGAGCAGGACAGTCGGGCCTCCTCTCAGGAGTGCTGGAAAGGTTTACCAGGAGTGTATCCCTGTCACCTTGATGCTGCGGACCCCTCTGCTGCCAGGGCAGCGTCTTCCACCTCTGCCCCTCCTCTGCCTCTAGAAGGGCATCACCCTGTGTGCCTGGGAAAGATCCTTGGGGTTTTCAAAACCACATTTTTCCACCACGTTGCCCTTTGGGGTACGGTCTGGTTGGGGTGGAAAAACGGACTCCGACAGCAGACGGAGTCTTTCCCTCCTGTTCACACCGGGTAAGGGTCTCCTTTACTTTGGGGCCAAAGAGAGTGGCACCGTCAAATGGGGCGTTAGTAAAGGAAGACTTGAAGGCTTCCGCAAATGAACATAAGCGCATCCAGGATTGTCTGCGAAGAGCAATCGCTGAAGCTGCTGCCTTACTCGAACCTTCGGCTGCGTAAGAGATCAGCCTCATGGACGAGTTCACAATGGATGTAAGGGTATTAAGTTGCGCTGTCACTTTCTCTGAGACAGCAGCATCTGTAGTACCCTGGAGGGTATCTCCCAACTCTTTGACTAGATCCCTCTGTAGTCGTGTAAAATGGGTCAAATAGTTCAGGGATCGCATGGAAAAAGCCGCTGAACTAAAAATGCGCTTCCCGTACCTGTCCATAGTCCTAGAATCTTTATTAGGGGGAATGGACAGATGAGGAAGATTCCGACATCTCCTTTTTCGTGGCGCTGCCACCACCATAGCGCCTACTGGAACTCCTTTTGTTAAGTAGGTCTTGTCCTGAGGTGCAGTGATATACTTATTGGGTTTCCTTGGGACTGGTTCCACTGTGTCAGGAGCCCACGCCTTCGAGCAATAAGTTCCATCAATTCGTCAAGGCGGAGTGACCCAGGAGGAAGAAGGGCGAGCACCGAATGCCTTCAGCAAAACTGACTCATCCTCAGAAGGGGGAAGGGAGTGCCAGTCACCTCTCTGTTTCAGGATCTCCAATATGTCAGAAAAAGAGACATCTTCTGAAGGTGACTTAGGGGACCCTTCTGACTCATCTAAGTCAGTATCGGATGTCAAGGATTCTTGTGGAGAATCCAAGTGTCTCCTCTTACACAATCTTTTCCTAGGGACTTCTTCGTGGGGAGCATCCGAAGAAGCCTCCGAGGAAGAGGGGGCACCCTCCAGGGGTGGCTGAGACACTGGTGCTCGATGCTTGGATGTGGCCGTGGGTGCAGAGGAGGATAACGGCCCTTTATGGGGAGGAGAGGTTGCTTCCACTGATGTGGTTGTCTGGGTAGACAACACCTTCCTCATTAGGTCGAACGCCCCTGGGTCCCGAATCGAAGAATCTCCCAGTTCCGAAGAAATGGGAAGAATCCCCGAAACAGGCACCGAAGGCATCGACCTCGAGGACGGAGCCGAATCGATCCGCGCCGAGGCCCCGAGGGGGAGAGTCGGAACCGAAACGTCGGTTCGACTCTCGGCCCCGGAACCAAGGACAGATCGTCTGCTCCGAGACTCCGGTACCGGGTCTGACGGAGTCGAGGTGAGAGGAACAGACCGAGAAAAGGATGGTTCTGGACCCGAGGGCTCCACAATCAGAAGATCAACCTCTTCCGGCTCCAAAGACTGGACAGGTCTCGGAGGAGGAATGGATGGAGACAATGGGAGGCCTTCAAGTTTCGACACCAACTGGGTGGAAACTGAAATAAGTTTGGACAGGGCCGAATTCTCCAATAACTTCTGCACCACACGATCCACATCGACATCGGAGAGTTTGGAAGAAGAACGGGTCGAAGGAACCGAAGACGGAGTCGACCTCAATAAAGTCAATGGAGGGAGCTCCATCACCGGTTCCAAGACTCGAGGCTCAGGAACCGACACCAGTTGAACACTCGGTCCCGAAGTCTGTGGAACCGGTGATCTAACTTTACTCGAAGAGCTCGGAGCCGATGACTTGGGCTCAGACGTCTTCGATTCCTTCGAGGATTTCGATGCCTGGTCAGAAGCATCCAGAGCCTCCTGAAAAGAAGGTTTTAGTAATCCTCTGTCCATGAGTTTCCTGCACCTATCTGTCATGACCCTCCCACTAAAAGAGTGACAGATTGAACAGTCCTCTTGTAAGTGGAGAGGGCCAAGGCAGTAGACACAGGAACTATGGTTGTCAGTCACTGACATTTTTTGGCCACACTGACAACGCTTAAAACCTGATTTCACTTTATCAGACATTTTACAAGTAAGATAAGAGTCAAGTCCAGTAAAAGAGTCAAATCCGGTGAAAAAAAGTCAAATCCGATTTAAATGTCAAGTCCGGTTGTCAAATTTAAGTAGGGTTGGTAGGCCCCGAAAAACTCTAACCAATTAATAAACTTAACGGTACCGAGAATTCAACCTACTCATACACACATACACTCAGTATATCAAAAAAATACTATTAGAACAAATTTTCCAATAAAATATAACAAAAATAAAGTTATATCTTATCTCAAGATGCTCGAGCTAGCTCCCAGCGATGCGAACGCAGCAGCGGCAAACTAGATCTGAGGTAAAGGCAGAGGGGGATTGGGGGTATTAGATTGTCTCGAGCTTCTTCTCGATGCAGAGCTTGCAAGCGGCCGACACGGAGCCGAGGATCGGCTCCGAACCCATGTGTAAGAACAAACGACGAGATTGAACACTATCACATTGTAAGTTTTAGTTTAAAGTAGTGGAGTGTATTAGGTTGAAATATTGAGGGGGATATATAATGAAAGTGAGATTTGGATGGGTGGAGGTAGAGATAAGTGGTGGAGTGGGGGGTAGGAAGGAGGAAGGGAGTTTGTAGGATGTATATGAGGTGGCATGGAAAAGAGGAATTAGGAACAATATGGTTAAACAGGAGGTGAGAAGGATTCATGTAAGATGTGGGGACATGGTTGATTGGTGTAAGGTAAGAGAGTAGGAATAAACAAAGAGATGAGAGTATGTTAGAGAGGGAGAAACTGAAGGGTATGGGAGTAAGAAGAGAAGGCTTAGGGGTTGGTTGGACAGGAGTTAGTAAATTGGTGGGAGGGATGTGTTGAGAGGATTGGTTAAGAAAAAAGGGGAGGAGTTAACAGGTGAGAATAAATGTAGGAGTAGTGGGGTCGGGTGGGAAACTGGGGGCAGGGTAGGGGAGAAGAGTCAGCCTGCAGGCCGAACGGAACGGGACAGACAGGTAAATGAGGATAATGCTGAGAGAACAATCAATGAACAGCTGACTACTGAGGATACCTCAGTAGACATAGGTAAGTGGTAGGGATAGTATGGGGAAAAAGAGTAGAAAACAGAGGAAATTAGCTGGGAGAATGAGAATTAAGGTAAATAGAGTGGAAGCTTGGAGCAGCCTGATACTGGGGAAAAAGAACTAAGTAATATGCTATTAGAGAGAGGGGAATAGAGAGTGCAGGACAAGCCTAGTTTAGGGCGCCACCAAGTGGGCTAAAGTATATAGCAGCAGAAGCTAGAGAATGGTGAAAGCTACTGAAAAGTTATGAAAGACACGGATAGCTTATATGGAAGGAAATACTAAGGAAAAATAAGGGTTTGCTCCCTAAGGGATAGAGGGGAATATGGATGCTGGGTATCCTGGCTAAGTAGCCTGTCTTAAACACACACTAAGGTTATTTAAAAATCATGTAGCTTTACAGCTAGGTCTAGGATAACATACTATCTTGCTTCTTTGATGGCAGGGTTCTGAAGTAGGGCAGCCTGAATCCATTAATTAGAGGATTGAGATGGCTGAGAAAGCTTGGAAGGGTCCTTAATGACCAGGCAGCTAGTTTCACAAATCTTACTGCAGGCTGGGTGGTTGGAAAGCTAAGTTGGTTAGAGAAAAAAAGAAAAGTAGTGGAAAAAAAAAAGTTATTCGATGTTGTAGTTACATAAGTATATTAAAAAAAAAAAAAAAGATACACAAACATTTCACTGATAATGCTAAATACATATATCTAGTCAAATAGCAAATGCCTAGGTCTGAAATGCAACAGTAACCACCGCTTTAGGTCATCAGGCTGATTCACATACCAAATAAAGTTCAACAATGAGAGAGAGAGTAATTCAAAGTACTGTAACCCAAAATTGGCTAGGAAAACATATCAGAGTATGACTACTATCTGCTAATTTCAACTAAATAAAGTCATGTAATACTGGGAATCCAAGGCAGTTAACAGTATAGTGTTAGGTGGAAGCAAATACAGCATGTAATTAAGTACCACCTAGTTCATCACATTTGTCTTCAACAGTACAGGACAACTGGAAAAACGTATCCAGTCAAATACATCAGTTCTACTAGGATATAAGGCTGTAGTGCGATTAACAAACACCAGTGTCACTTAACATAGAGGGCAGTAGTGCGATGAAGTAAACATAGGAGGTATATATTTTATACCGCATTGAACTAAGAACGGCTACATGAATCACTTTTGTCATAAGCTCTTCCCCTGTTCAAGTTTGAAAAAGAGAGGCTGCGTGCAGATTCTGCTGCATACAGGGTATATATGAACACAAACAAACACGGCTATCCTTATGGGCCCAAGAGCACTGTTTATGACAAGCGCATTAAGTCCAAGAAATGACAAAACAGCTGGCATCAAACACTGTAAATATCAAAAAAAAAGTGAGATTTACCCACAAGTTCCCAAAGAGTAAAGATATTCAGTCTTAACAGCTTACACACCTGCAGACAGGGAAAAAAAAAGCTGTTCCATTCGAACCAAGTCCCATACAGCAGCATAAAACACTGTCAATATCTTGAGGAAAATCGGAAAACTTTACACATATGTCCCCAAAGAATAATGACATTCAGTTCCAACAGCTCACTTCCAGAGAACGAAATACGACACTCCGAAACCACTGGACACAGTTTCAAACTCAAAAAATTCACTACAGTCCCACTCAAAGCTGGCAAAATGAAATACCAACTTTCAACGGCTTATGGAGATAAATCCGAGGCCTGTAGTCTAATCACTCCCAAAAAGCACCTTCACTCACTTGCAGTAGCGTGCGACATGAACAAAACTGAGTATCAAGGGCACCATTTAGTCACCCATGAACCCTCGCTGCCCTCCTCCATTGATTGCGTTCTCCTCTTCAACTTTCCCATAAACTTCAGCATCAACTTCCAAGCCCGGAATGGAGGCCGCCGTTCTCGCTGGCATCTTCCGTTGTGTGGTTTCAAACACCGGCCATTCGGCCCATGAGCATAAAAAAAGCTTATGTTATCGAAACTTAAATTGTTGCATTAATACAGAAATAAATCTGAACCATCAAACATGTAAAACTAAGCTTTTAAAAGTGAATTCCTGCTCTCTACCAATAAGTCTCCAAAAAATGAATCATGGCTCGTAGTAATTCTGTCAGAAAATGCCTCTGTATAGAGTGACTGCAAAAAAATCATCTTAATACAGAACTAAACGATATCTCAGACTTCATAATAAACAAACACGGTGGTGCTGCTTCTTACTCCGTATTTCAGCATTCTTCATTCTTTTTAGTTTACCACATGCTTAAAGGGCTCATTGTAAGTGACTTGTGGATTCTTGTATCAATTTTCAAGTATGTAATACCGCACATTTCTCAAATTTTCATTCAGTGCATCACATTCATGAATGCAAGTCAATATATGGAAATTACAAATTAATGTTAGGAAATCATAATTAACGGTCAAGTATGCAACAGAACTACCAAAACATGGGCAAGCAAAGAAATGAACTGAGCTGTAACTCACACTTTTCATAGTATATTACTGCAGAATACAGGAGCAATAAAAAATGTACAACTAACTGTATGCAGATGCCACTGTCTTTACTGCTACTAATATGTCATCACAGCAGGTGGCTTCTCTGTTAACAATATGCTTTATCCTTAATGGGAACTGGCTTTCCAATAACAAATTAACTACCTAAACTTACAAATCAACAGTTATAATGTTTGAGACATCAGAATGACTAGTTGAAATTTCCATTTCCTGTATTACAGACCATTGTGGAACTTTGTTCTCATTTAAGACAACAAAAATATCCCAAATCACATAGAAGTAACCTCTCCTAAAGTTCAATAACTTAAGGTGGCTTACAGTATTTTCAATCTACTCACCTACAAAGTTCAGTGGGCGTCACATACCTTCCAACTGTACCGAATTTCTTGGTAGTTCTTGGTTTTGGCCTCAAAATAATAGGGTGCCACAAATTTCCAACTGGCCCTTTTAAATCCTGATTTCACTTTCATTTTTATTTTCATTTTTATAGGGTCATAGGCTCATAGGTTGATACAAGGCTATCGGCCCTAGGGCCTATACAAGCCTACCCATAACAATTCCCTGGCTATTTCTTCCCACAATATTTACTTCCCTGGACCCCTGTCTAGCAGGGTGACTGAGGTGATCCCCTGGGTGAATTTCCTATCTCCCATCCAATCGTCAAGGTTTCTTTTGAGGAGGGCCAAAGAGGCACTCTGTTTGACATGTATGGGCACAGTCTACTCCAGAGTCTGGGGAGTCTCTGGGACAGGAACCTATTCCTCCAGCATGTTTTGTTCATTGTGATGACAAGGTTTAGATCCCTGGAGCGTGTGGCTCTGAGGGATTCAGATTCTTTAAGTGTAGCATGTCCAACAGCTCTGGGATTGACATGGCCTTGTATGTTAAGCAGAGATCGCCTCTGAGTAGATGACATGCGACAAACTATAGCTGGAGTTTTTTTTAAGACGGTCAGCATAGGGCATCTGCTTTAGCCCTGTGATTCTTTTAGTGAGGTATTTCTGCGGCCTTTCCAGTTGTTGCAGATGTCTTGAGAGGTACATACCAAACAGGGTGTTGTATTCTATAATGGGTCTAATGAGGGATAAGTACAGTGGGACAATGCCTCCTTTTTTCTTGATGAAAAGCCCTTAGTGATGAGGTGTGTCACACAGAAGGATTTCCTGACTGTTGTGGTGATGTGGTTATCGAAGGTGAGACCACTGTCCACCTGTGTCCCTAAGTTACTTATCACACTTTCAGTATTTAGTGTACTGCCACCTATGTGGTAATTCACAGGTACACGTTTTTTTACCAAAGGGGATAACTATGCTTGCATTGAGCTTGAGCCCATGGCTCTGGCACCAAGCATCCGTTTCTGTAAGGCCCTTTTATAGAATATCCACATCATTTGGGGATTCAATAATGGCTCACGGTTTGCAGTCATCTGCGAACTTTGTTAGCCAGAGTCCCTTAGTGTTGGCCCGTACTTCAGAGCAGGGCAGCCTAGCCATAACAATTCCCTGGCTATTTCTTCCCACAATAATTTATATAGGATAGAAAGGTATAGATAAGGCCAGATAGTACAGAGGGGATGGAGGGAGGGTAACCAGGACTGCAGCAGTGTGAACACTCGAACATCTACATTTATGGTAGGTACAAAACTGTACTATGTTCATCGTGTTACACTGCTGCAGTCATCACACTTGGGTAGAATCCCAAAGCTAAGGTTGGGTGGCTGGTCTATAAGGAGTTAGGACTGGCTATGAGGCCCTGCAGAACTGCAGTGGCAAATCCTGCTCTGGATTTAGAGTAAAGAGGCAGGTGGCAATGCTTGGTAAAGGTGTGCACTGAACTCCAAGTTGCAGCCTCCAAAATTTCCTTGGTAGGTACTCCTCTGAGAAAGGCCGTTGAAGTGGCTGTAGCCCTGGTGGAATGTGGCCTAATGTTTTTTGGGACTGATTTTCCATGCTGTGCGTAGCAGTACCGAATACAGTGTCCTATCCATTTGGATATAGTCTGCTTTGAGATAGCCTTGCCCTGTGATCCTGCAGCATATGCTACAAACAGTTGCTCAGTTTTCCTGATAGCTTTTGTTTTTTCCAAGTAGAAGCGTAGCTGCCTGTGTATGTCCAAAGAATGCAGAAGTTTCTCCCCTTTATTCTGGGGGTTTGTAGAAAAAGTTAGCAAATGGATGGTTTGGTTAAGAGCCACACTAGATACCACCTTAGGCTTAAAGGTAGGGTTTGTCCTTAGAGAAACCCTGTCCTGATGAAAAATTATAAAAGGTTCCACTGCCATTAATGCCTGTAGCTCTGAGACTCTTCGTGCTGAAGTTACTGCTAGGAGCAGAGCGGTTTTCCATGATAAAAATGTTAGATCGGCTGTATTAGCTGGCTCAAAAGGTGGCAGGGTCAGTTTTTCCAAAACAAAATTGAGGTCCCAAGTTGGTGTTGGTGCTCACCGGGTCGGTCTTATGTTTTTAGCCCCTCTGAGGTATTGCTTTAGCAAGGGATGAGAGAATAAAGGAGGATCCATGTTGTAATGTGCTGAAATGGCAGAGGCGTGGATCTTAATTGATGAGAAAGATAGGCCTCTGTCTAGCATCTCAGTTAAGTATTGTAAAATCTGAGGGATGTTTGGGACAAGAGGGTCAAGGCTTTGAGCCTGGCTCCAGGCGCAGAATCTCTTCCAATTTTCTGAGTAAGCTTTCCTGTTGCTAGGCCTTCTGGCCTCCAAAATGACATCCATAACCACTTTAGAGAGAGGCGTAGCCTGTTTTGACTAATGAATCTGCCATGCAGCCAGGTTTAGGGTTTTGAGCTGACCGTGCAGGATCTGATTATTTTGTTGAGTCAGTAGGTGTGGAATTTTTTGCAAAATCCATGGTGGGCCTTGAGCTAGGTTCCTTAAGATAGGGTACCAGTGCTGGCGTGGCCAGTCTGGAGCAATCAGGATCATCTGTGGTTTCTCTTGTCTGGCTTTTAGGAGTACATTTGAGAGGGGAGGCAGAGGAGGGAATGCATAAACTTTTAGGTTTTTCCAACTGAACAAAAGAGCATCCACTTTCCATGCCTGTTTGTGATAAGTCCTTGTGCAGAATTTTTGTAGTTGGCAATTCAGTGGGGGGGCAAAAAGATCTATGTCTGGGCATCCCCATTTTTGCGTTACCATGCTGAAGATTTGTGGATTCAATTTCCATTCGTGAGGGTCCGTGATATTTCTGCTTAGATTGTCTGCCAGAGTATTTTTCTTTCCTGGCAGGAGTTGTGCTTGCAGGTGAACTTGGTACGTTAGAGCTGTGTTCCACAAGGTCATGGCTTGCCTGCATAGGGGGTAAGAATGAGTGCCCCCTTGCTTGTTTATGTACCACATTACTGTGGTGTTGTCTGTCTTTAATAATAATTGTCCTGGATGCAGAAGGTCCTTGAAAGCTGTTAGGGCATTTTGAACAGCCAACATCTCTTTTTGATTGATGTGTAGATGCATCTGGTCTGTAGTCTCCTTGCCCTGAATGCATTTTCCTGCCATTTGTGCTCCCCAGGCGTAATCCGAAGCATCTGTTGTTAGAGTCTTCCTGGCTGTGGGTAGGGTGAAAGGCTCACCCCTTGTTTAGGTGACATGCCTGTGCCCACCATCAAAACTCCTGTTGTAGGCAGGGAATCATTGGTATTACTGCTTCTAAACTGTGAGAGTGTTGAGTCCAAACACTTTTTAGGTACCATTGTATTTTCTTCATATGCAGTCTGGCATATGGTATTAGTAGTATGCAGGATGCCATGAATCCCAGGGCCTGCAGAATTTTTCTTGCAGGGAGATGGGACGTTTTTGCCAGTAATTGAAAATATTGAGTTAGTTGAACTTGTCTGGCATGAGGTAAGCCATCTGGGCCATTGTATTTAAGCTGGCACCCAGGAATGTAATCTGTTGTGAGGGCACTAGTTTTGACTTCTTTTCGTTTACTGTGTACCCTAGAGAAGTTAGCAACCTTTTTACAAATGCCAGATACTGTAGAAGGATGTCCTTTGTCTCTGCTTGAATGAGGCAGTCGTCCAGGTATGGATATATTTAAATTCCTTTTTGTCTGCAAAAAGCAACTACTGGTGCCAGGCACTTTGTGAAGACCCTGGGCGCAGTAGATAAGCCAAAGGGCAGTGCAGAGAATTGGTAGTGCATTGAACCAACTTTGAATCTGAGGTATCTTCTGCAATTTTGTCTGATAGGGACATGCAGGTATGCCTCTTTGAGGTCCAGAGTAACAAGCCAAGTGTTCTTGCCCAGCATGGGAAGAAGCTGCTGTAAGGTCAACATTTTGAATTTCGGAATATCCAGGTAAGTATTTAGAATTGAAAGGTCTAGTATGGGCCTCCAGGTTTTGTCCTTTCTGGGGACCAGGAAGAGTCTTGAGTAAAATATTTGTCCTTGTTCTCTTGCTGTGGTACTTTCTGAATAGCTCTCATGTCCATGAGGGCTGAAATTTGTTTTTGTGCCTCTGCCCATTGATTTTGTGGCAGGTCTGGCATTCTTTTTAGCCCTGGTAAAGTATGATAGTGGAACCTGTAACCTTGAGACACAATATTCAGAACCCATTTGTCTTGGGTGATTGTTTGCCAGTTTTGACAAAAAGTGCTAGTTTCCCCCCCAAGGGGGCTTCCAAAAGGGAAGTGCTTGGCGTACGAAGGGGAAAGTCATCGTGACTGTTTCCTGTAAGGTTGAGACTTGTCCTCACCTCCTTTTGGGGTCGAGGTACCCCACTGTCTTTGTCTGTCTGAGCCTTTGGGTTGAGATCTGCCTCTTGGGCGTCTATATCTGCCTCTCTGTGGCCTGTCTGACACTGGAAAGGACCAATTTTTTGTAGGCCAATTTCTGCTAAATCGAAGTGGCTGTACCTGTAAGAAATCCTTGACTGTTTGCATAGATTTAGCTTTATCCTCCATTTTCGTTAACACCTCTTCTGCCTTAACCCCAAACAAGGTATCATACTGTAAAGGAGCATCCAATAATTTTGCTTTAACATGATCAGGTAAACTCTGTTCTTTTAACCAAGCATGCCTTCAAATCACTGAACCTGTAACTGCGACTCTACAAGAGGCCTCTAGAGAATCAAAACCACATTGCAGAGTATGTTTTCCCACCTGTTCAACTGCATGCAACAAATCCTGCATTTCTTTACAATCAGGAGCTTCTGAGCTTGCAAGCATTTTCTGTTTTAACTGAGCCATTAAATATTGTTGGTACTTAAGCATGTGAAACTGGCATTTTAAAGCTCTTACTGCTAAGGTTGCAGAAGTGTATACTTTCTTCCCCCATCTATCCAAAGCTCTGGAATCTCTGTCAGAGGGTACTGTTTTTTTTTTGCAATGGAAGCCTTAACCCCTTTTGGACCCTGGGAAATAGTTTCTGGATCAGCAGAAGGGTTTTTATATAGAAACTTGAGAGTTAGGGACTCTATAGTACCTATCTGGCTTGGGTGGTGCAGGGGGCAAAGAATCAGGAGATAAGCTGGATTCAGAGAACACATCATCCACAATATCTAGCACAGGCGGAATAGCCAGGGGCCTGTGCTGAGGCAGTAAAAGGAAATCTCTGAGCCTTTTCTTAGATTCTGAGTAATCCTGACTTTCCCAATGGAAATGCTCTCTCATGGTATGTAAAGTCTCCCCAAAAGAATAATCCTCAGGAGGAGAGGCTGAAGGGATAGATTCTTCAGCATCGGAGTCCTCATAGGGGGGTATAGAGTACCTCTGGTCTCAAGAGGAACCAGAGGAAATGGAAATCTGATCAGAGGAATCATAGTCTGTATCCTGCCTAGGTCTTTTCTCAAGAAGGGGATGGGAACCCCTGATTAGAGTAATGAGGTCTTCGGCCATTTTAAGCATCTGTTTCTTAGGCATGGTGGTTTGTCCAGGAAAATGCTGTACTTGTTTCTTTGTCTTTAGTGGTACTTTTGACTTGGCTGTTGTTTTTATGGTAAGTTGTGAAGGTCTGTAAATACCCTCAGAAGCCGATGCCTGCGCAGCGGCTCTGGACCCATCTGAGGGATTAGTTTCCGTCGGCCCAATACCTTGAGTATCCAGAGGCCTAGTTGTCTCCACGTGGGAGTCGGAGGCGGCCTGTGGCTCTGAGGTAGCGGGTGTCAGGGGCTGCGAAAACGCTTCACTGAGAACCGCCGAACGGCAACTAGCCTAGAAGAGGTTTTGTCGTCGGTTTTGGGCCTCGGATGTCTGTCTTTATCCTTGTCCTTGCGTTTTTTCAGTATTGCGGTCGTCGGTTGATCCGACGGCATAGTATAATTGAACCTTCGGCCAAAGTAGTGCAAAGCAAAATCAAAATGCCTTTTTATAGTACGTTTGTTAAATCTAGCACAAAACCGACAACTAGTGACGTCGTGATCAGGGCCTAGGCATGGAATACAGTAAGAGTGGAAGTCCTTATGAGGTATTTGCTTTCCACAAGAAATACAATTATTAACTTTTTCTGACATCAGTCTGAGGCAAGAAAAAAGTTTCCCCAACGGGGTACTTAGCTTTATTGAAGATTTCGGATCTGAAATTCGACTTCGAAAATCTCAGGAGGTGGCCGACCAGCACTTGTGAACTGCTTCTGCTTCGGGCACCGTGCGGCAAGAAAGACTGAAGAAAATGGCGTCGGATGCATCTTATAAACCCCTGGTGCACTGACGTCAGGGAAGAAGCGACAGCAACCGACGCCGGACCAAGACTTTGGAATTCTGGCCGACTGCGAGACCGCCTGACGGCAGGATAACTCAAGTGTGATGACTGCAGCAGTGTAACACAATGAAGATCTGTCCCTTTACCAGGCTGCGTTTCTGTCATAAGGGGTGGACACGACCAAAATGTAAATAGGTTCATAGGTTGGTACTAGGCTATCAGTCCTAGGGCCTATACAAGCCTAACCATAACAATTCCCTGGCTATTTCTTCCCACACTATTTACTTCCCTGGACCCCTGTCTAACAGGGTGACTGACATGATCCCCGGGGTGAATTTCCTTTCCCCCATCCATTCAAGGTTCCTTTTGAAGAGGGCCAAAGAGACACACTGCTTGACATGTATGGGCAATCTATTCCAGAGTCTGGGGAGTCTCTGGGACAGGAACCTATCCCTCCAGCATGTTTTGTTTATTGTGATGACAAGGTTTAGTTCCCTGGAGCATGTGGCTCTGAGGGATTGGGATTTCTTTAAGTGTAGCATGTCCAACAGCTCTGGGTTTGACATGGCCTTGTATGTTAAGCAGAGATCGCCTCTGAGTAGATGATATGTGACAGAGTATAGCTGGAGTTTTTTTAAGGAGGTCAGCGTTGGGCATCTGCTTTAGGCCTGTGATTCTTTTAGTGAGGTATTTCTGCGGCCTTTCCAGTTGTTGGAGATGTCTTGAGAGGTACATACCAAACGGGGCGTTGTATTCTATAATGGGTCTAATGAGGGATGAGTACAATGGGACAAGGACCTCCTCTTTTTTGGATGAAAAGCCCTTAGTGATGAGGTGTGCCACATAGATGGATTTCCTGACTGTTGTGGCGATGTGGTTATCGAAGGTGAGACCACTGTCCACCTGTGTCCCTAAGTTTCTTATCACACTTTCGGTGTTTAGTGAACTGTCACCTATATGGTAATTCACGGATACATGTTTTCTCTTAAAGGGGATAACTATACATTTCTTGGCATTGAGCTTGAGCCCATGGCTCTGGCACCAAACATCTGTTTCTGTAAGGCCCTTTTGTAGAGTATCCACATAATTTTGGAATTCAATAATGGCTCCCAGTTTGCAGTCATCTGCGAACTTTGTTAGCCAGAGTCCCTTAGTGTTGGCCTATACTTCAGGGAAGTAGATGCCAAACAAGAGCAGTCCCAGGACTGAACCCTGAGGTAATCCACTTGTATGGAGCTGGATTTGGAGTCGGCTACTTTTACAGTGTGGGTTCTATCAGTAAGCCAGTTAGCAACCCATTGGGTGACGTAGGGATTAATGCCCAGCTTAGTAAGTTTATCTATGATTCCAGAGTGGGGGATGGTGTCAAAGGCCTTGGCAAGGTCTAGATAGGCTGTGTGGACCACCTTACCCTTTTCCATGGCTCTGGAGACTGATTCGAAGAAGTCAATCAGGTACAGGAGACAAGATCGGCCCTTCACGAACCCAAACTGGGTGGGGTCCAGAGTTTGAAGGTTGCCAATGTCTTTGTTTATAAGTTCCATAATAATACGGCTCCATAGCCTTGTAGATAAGGCTTGTCAGACTGATGGGACGGTAGTTTCTTTTCAAAAATATTTGATAAAAATGCCTCGTTAACCACATCCTTAATCAAAATAAAATCCAAAAAAGTAATCTTATTGAAATTAAAATTAATTGTGAATTTTAAAAATTCCACTGTATTATTAAAATAAATATAAAATTTAGTCTTTCAAGTGAACCTTTCCAAATGATCAATAAATCATTCAATAATTTAAATTAGACTATGTGCTCATAAAATTCACTATGAATACATATTTAACCTCTCAGAACTATAAAACAGTATTAGCAAAAACTGGTGCAACTGCTGCACCCATTGCTGTACCCCTTGTTTGTTTGTAATGCTTCCCTTCAAAGTACACAAAATTGTTGTACAATACAACTTCCATTAAATTTACTAAAAATTCTATTTTACTTTCTTACCATTTTGGTTCCACTGTATAAAGTTTTCCCTACACCAATCTAACCCCACATCGTCCAGTAGGACTAAAAATAAATCCTTGACATCAATAGTCACTTAAATCAAATCCTCATCAAACTTTACCTTGGCAAGCTCATTTAAACAATGCCATGATTCCCATAATACATGTTTCTTGTCTTCGAAAAAGGATTTCAGTCTCATGTCAATAAATTTTGCCAAGGGTTCAATATTTTGATTCACCAGATACTACAATAAGATGTAGTGGGGGGATCAGTTAAATTTTTGTGCATCTTGGGGATGCCAAACGTTGAAGGGATAAGTGGTTTAATTACTTCCAGATACTTCATTACTGTACCAGAAATTCATTATTAATTACACCATCATTTAAGATCATATTAATTTTGTAACAAGAAATGTTAATTTCATTACATGAACTGAATTCAAAGTACATTTCACTGTTTCAATACTAGTACTTCCTAATAACAATCATTGTAATTCATTAAAACCACCCCATCCCCCTTTATTTTATTTACATTTGTTGACCGGCAGTGTCCGACCGGATGTAGGTCCATTTTCAGCGGAGGCCCGGAGAGAAAAGCTCTACAGTTAAAATAGACAGACAGTAGTTACACTGGATTACATAGCGATTAACAATTTAACATAGGAATTACTTACAACATATTTACAGATGAAGAACATAGCACATCAGTAGACAACTAGAATTTTTATCTGTGAAGTACATAACAGACATTAACAAATGTTACAATAAGAAGTTCCTGCTATATAATAAGTACTAGGCTTATGAGCATCTGAGCTTGCTATAATCAAGGTAGTTAGTGGAGTGGAAAGAAAGGTAGTGGTTGGATGGGGTGGGTGATAATAGAGTGGGAGTTGCAAGGGCATAGCCAGCATGTTTTAGGTGCGCTTTTAGTAATGTTTTGAAGTGGGTGCATGATGGTATGGAGGTAATTGTGGATGGGAAGGAGCTCCATAATTTGGCTATGGTGCAAGAGAATAGTGCTTCACAAGCAGAATTATTGGCTTTAGTGATCTGCAAGTGATTTTTGTTGCTGGATCTTAGTGGTCTGGTGGTGCGATAGGGTTGGAGTAGATTCTGGAGGGATGGGACATTTAGTGGATGGTTTACTAGTTTGTGGGCGAGTGAGAGTTGATACCATTGAAGGAGGTGAGGGAGTTCAAGCCAGCCCAGTTCAGCAAGTAAGAGACAGTGGTGACTATGGTAGGATGCCCCTGTGGCGAATTTGGTGATTTTGTTGTAGCAGGTCTCTAGCTTGTTTAGATCACATTGCCTTAGGTTGGTATATATTAGAGAGGCATAAAGTAGGGTGGAGATAAGGTGGGAATTTGTTACTGAAATCTTTGATGCTTTGGTGAGAAGTTGCTTATTTCTGTATGGTCATGGATATGTGAATGTCAAATTTTAGTTTATTGTCTATTTCCACTCCTAGCAATTTGGTGTGTTCAGTTGGGTATATAGTGGTGTTGTCTTTTGCTGTGATGTTAAAGTGAGAATTGTTTTGAGTATGTTTGGTGGGTTGGAAGATTAGTTTAGTTTTGTTTGGGTAGAGTATTAATTGGGCATCGGATAACCAAGTTTCAACAGAGGAAAATGCTTCCTGTGTGACTTTTTGCAGTTTGGGTAGGGACTGGGCTGAGCAGATGATGGTTGAGTCATCTGCGTATTGTATGAGTGTGCCATGTTTGGTAGCAGAGGCTAGATTATTGGTGAAAACAGAGAAGAGTAGAGGTCCAAGGATGGATTCTTGGGGAACCCCTATGGAGACAGGTAGTTGGGGAGATATGTCATTCTGCCATAAAATGGATTGTTGGCGGTCAGACAGGTAACTTTGAAACCAGTTTGTGACTGACAGAGAAAGATAGGTTATTGAGGACAGAGATAAGTTGTATGGGACCATATCAAATGCTTTAGATAGGTCTACGAAAGTAGCAGAGGAGAGATAGCCATTGTTTTTATGCTGAAGGATAGTGTTAGCAAAGGAGAGTAAGGCAGTGGTGGTGCTATGGTTTGGTCGGCAACCAAGCTGAGTATTGGAAAGGAGGTTGTTAGTAAGGAGGTAGTCTAGAGACCTGAGAGTGTATGCATCACTCTAGTATTTTGGAGAGTGGAGAGAGATTAGCTATGGGGCAGTAATTGGTTAGTTCTGTGGAGGGTCCGCCTTTGTGGAGGGGAATTAAATGTGATACTTTCCACAGTGTGGGAACGTAACTCTGACAGAGATCGGTTAATCAAGGTGGATACTGGGTAGGCCAGAGCATCAGCTGCGATTTGTAGGTATTCATTTGGGAGGTTGTCTGCTGCTAATTTGGTGGGCTTAAGTTTAGTTAAGAGTTTTTTTTATGTTGGAGGTAGGTACAGGAGAAAATGAGAAGGCAGTGGGGAGATTACTAGTTGAAGGTGTGGGTTGGAGGGGAGGGGGGTTGTGTTGTTTAGCTAGTGATAGTATGGTTTGTGTGAAATGTGTGTTGAATGAGGTAGCAATATTTTCAGAGGAGTGAGGGATGTTAGGAGGAGGGGTAATGACTTTACCTGGGTGGAGTATGGCGTTTATGGAGGACAAGAATTGTTTGGGGCTGTGTTGGGAGGAGTCTAGGGCAGACTGGTAGTATTGGATTTTGTCCTGTTTTATTAGCTTTTTAACTCTATTGCATAGTTCTAGGAATTTCTGTCTGGTTGAGGGGGTTTTGGTTTTGCGCCAGTGCTCCCAGGCTTTATCCCTGTTTTTCATTTCTGACTTAGTGGTTTTCTATAGCCATGGGGAGGGTTGTGCTTTGGTTCTGGAAAGTCTTATGGGGGCATGGTAATTAAGGATGCTCAGGAAGGTAGTATTAAAAAATTCAACTGCGTCATCAAGACTGAGGTACATTAGAGGATGCCAGTTACATTCTTTGATGGATGAGATGAATGTGAGTGGGTTAAAGTTTAGTTTTTTAAGTATTTGACGGTAGAAGACAGGTTTAGCTTGGTATAGGTATTTTTTGAGTAGGAATGTTGGGGAGTGATCACTGAGGCAATTCGGTTTCATGATTCTGAGATTGTTATCGTTCACTAAATTTTCCAATTATTTTTTCCTTGAAAGTCAAATTATACATTTTTTCATTATCAAGCTTGCCCCCATTCACAAAATCTCTAATTTCCTTTTCACACAATTTTTTTCAAATACCAATACAGATAGGGCCAATGGGGAGTTAAATGTATTGGAGTGATTAATGTCTGTGTCTCCACACTAACTTATAGTTTTTTAATAAACAACTTTGATTCTAATAACAGATTTACTACCTTAATATTTGTATCAGGGACAAACGTCAGCCCCTTTCTAAAAATGGTATAATAATTGAGTAATAACTACATCATTCTAATTAAAACTTTTAAAACAATTTTGCTCAAAGATAGCTTTGCCCATAGTAATCCTATCTAATTTGTTCTGCTGGATAATTTTCTGCCTTTCCCTTTCATTACCTTTCCACTTCCCCTTCGTTGGAGGAGAAAAAATCCCCCTGATAATTTTCATTCGTACCTAATTACCCTTTGGTCCCCCTCACATCCTGCAACCTTGGGAACCTCATAGGCAAAGGGGGGTATATTCCTGTAATGTTACAGGGGGTAATACCTACAAAGAAATTCCTGCAATAATTATTGTTACCGCTACTGTCTTGGTCTCTCCCCCATAATTCAATAATTATCACCAAACCCACAACCTCCATTAATTTCATCACTGTTGTTGTTTTTACTATTATTTTTATAGCAGTCTATGGAAGAGTTCTTATCAGCATTCCCTTCACTTACTAATTCGCCAAGTGTCTGATATTTCCCATTACCTCTGGGAAAAGGGTAAGATTTTTTTTTTTTTAGCTTTATAAGTCTCCATCACTAAGGAGTATTTCTTCCTTCCTCTTAACTACATTAAAAGTCATTCCTCTTGAACACTTGCTCATATTGGGAAGAATACATCTCAAATAATAAATCATCTACAATTTCTTTCTGGATATTACTAATTTCCCCTTTCAAATCATTTAATTTCCTATGATCTTTAAACAATTTCATATATTCAAAACTTAACTAAAAATATCAAACAATTCTAACAGTTCTAAGTGTAAATTAGAACCAGTCTGTAACCAGTTAGGGTATTTCCATATTCTATCATCTTTTGGCACCTGTCCTGCAGCAACTGACTCCTCAAAAAACAATGTCCAACTGCAGGCTCCTGTACCGTTAAAGTAATTTTTCAAAAACTTCAATGTTGCCAAAAAGACAGAGTCTCACCTCTCAAGTGCCCAAGTCGATGGTATCAGGACGCTTCCACACAGGTTTGTCTTGGAATCGTTTATTAATATCCACATGTCCATTGTTGCCACTCGGTTAGTTATTCACTTCAACTGTATGAACCTCAAGAAAGTCTTTATTGTGCAGCAAATTGGTCTGCTTAGTAGAAAAATGACCATCAACTCCCTGCCTGCAGTTGACTGTTGCAACACAATGGTTACAAGCTTGCTTTTTAGTTTCTACTAGCCAGTGCATCTCCAAAGCATTCCCTTCCACAAACAGAGTAACTCAAATTAGTACTAGTTTCTGACCTTTTATCCAAAGATGTCTCAGGGTTTGCAGCAAGTGCTTGTGAAAAAAAAGAGAAGAGACTTGCCCGGTTTTACTAGAATTCAGTACTTGGTTTAGTAATTCCACTAACAATTATAAGTCTCTTTTTAATCGACCACTCACTTCCGGCTCAGCACCAGTGCCCATTTCAGTGTTGATGTCAACATCATCAGATTCATTCGTGATCAGTTCTGGGTAATTTCAAAGGGTACTAACAACATGGCTTGTATCAGAAACACAACTGGTAACCAAAAGGAAATCCACATCGTAAACCACCAACTGTTATAGCAAAATCACTGTTAAGACACAATGCCTGAAGCTCTGAAATTCGTCTGGCTGACATAATGGCTATCAGGAAAAGGGACTTCCAAGATAAAAATTTGAAATCACACTTTGCTGTAGGTTCAAAAGGAGGTTGAGTTAAGGACCGAACTAACGTGAGGTTTCATGGCTCTACAGGTTGTCCGACTGGAGGCCTAACATGAGAGATCCCTTTAAGAAAGGTTTTGCATAACCGAAGAGAAATGAGGGGAGAACTATCCAAGCCATCATGAAAGAGAGAAATTCGTATGGTAGAAGCTGCAGCTCCATCTTCGAAGAATTTTGACAGATATTGTAAGACTGTTTTAACTGGAGCAGAGTACGGGTCTAGCCTTAATTTCTTAGAACAAATAGAGAACCTCTTCCATTTGTCTAGATATAGTCTTCTGGTGAATGGTTTGTGAGAGTCCAGGATAATGTTACGTACAGGTGAGGGAAGGTCATCTTGTCAGGTGATTAACGGAAGTGGAAAAACCAAGCTGTCAGCTTGAGACTGGATAGGATCGGGTGGCTCATTTTTATTTATTTTTTATTTTATTTTACATTTGTTGACCGGGCTAGTTCAGCTGGATATATGTCCATTTTTCAGTGGAGGCCCGGGGAGAAAAGCTCCATTGGTTAAAACAAGATTAGAGAATACAAATAAACAACAAACAAAAGCATTAAGCATAAAAGATAAGAAGATTTTAGTATAAGTAATATACATCTAGGAGTAAAGAAAATATCCATAACACGAAAAAATTCAAGGAAATTATTAAATACTTTCAGTATGGAAATTTGATAGTATCAAAACATAGAGAGAATCATACACTGTCTTGAAAATAAGGTAGACAACATTAAAAAAAAAATCCCTTGGGGGTGAGACATCAGGTCTGGAAAAATGTCCGGAATTCACGGTTGACATAACAGATGAGGCCAAAGGGGAACCAAACTTGTCGAGGCCAAAAGAGGGCTATGAGGATCACTTTGCATTTCAACCGAATAGTTTTCTTTATGAATTGGGGAATCAGAGGGATGTGGGATAGGCATATGGCAGTCCCATGGGCCAGTTGTGAATCAGAGCATCCCTCAGAGCTTCCCCTAAGGGGAAATAGGGCAAAATAGCTGCTGCATTTGTTGCTTGAAAGGGAGGCGAATAGGTCACAGCAAGGCTGGCCCCAACGGCTGAACTTTTTCACCGTTATATCAGGATTGAGGGACCACTCGTGAGGCAGGATAATACATCTGTTCAGCTTGTCTGCAATCACGCTGGAATTCCCAGGGATATGCATTGCTATCCCCCACTGCCAAATTCTCATGGCCTCTCAACACAGGGGATAGGACTTGGTTCCTCCTTGCTTGTTGATATACCAGACTACTGACATGTTGTCGGATTGAATTGTGATCGTTCCAGAAGGAAGAACAGACTGGAATGCTTGCAACACCAACAGCATTGCTCTCAGTTCTAGAATGCTGATATGTAGGTTGGCCTCCAAAGTGGACCATGTGTCTTGGACTGTCTTTCCCTGGAAAGCCCCCCCACCCCACCCTATCAGGGAAGCATCCGTGGTCACAATGGCCTTGGGTTGGGAGTGATGGAATGGGCGGCTCCAAAGTTCTGTGTCTGGCCTCATTCACCAAAGAAGGTCCTGCTTGCAATAATTAGTTATCTGAATTTGAAAGCATAGAGGGTGGTAATTTGGAAACCACTGAGATAGCAGAAGCCAGTGAAGTATTCGCATATGCAGTTTCGCAAGAGGCACTATTGGTATGGAAGCCGCCATGGATCCTAAAACCTGAAGAACCTCCCTTGCTGAGGCTTTGTTTTGACAGAGTATCAGCTCAATCTCTGAAGTCTGTGAGCTGAGAGAGACACCAGACAAGAACAGGTGTTGAAGACTGCTCCAATGAACTCTATGTTCTAAGCCGGATTTCTCCAAATTTATCATTATTCCCAAACATCTCACCAAGCAAAGTGTGCACTGCAGGGCTGTTACCAGAAGATGCTTGGTGGGGGCGGTAAGGAGCCAATCGTCCAAATACAGAAACACCTGGAATCCTTGCAGCCTCAAGTGAGCTGTGACCACTGCCATGCACTTTGTGAACACTCTGGGGGCTGTAGAGAGTCCGAACGGCAGGGTACGAAATTGCTAGTGATTGGCTTCTAACCGGAAGCAAAGTAGACTCCTGGAGCATTTGCCCATTTTGATGTGGTAATACGCTTCCCGGAGATCTATTGAGCACATCCAATCACCTTCCCTTAGAAAAGGGAGAATGGACTGAACTGTGAACATGTGGAATTTGGTTTGGGCAACAGATGCGTTCAAACTGCTGAGATCTAGAATTGGCCTCCAGTCCCCTGTCTTTTTTGGCACCAAAAAGAATCTTGAGTAGAATCCGGATCGCATTGGTCTGGTGGGACTATTTGGATGACACTTTTTTGATACAGCTTGTTTCTGCAGCTGATTCTTCCCTCTAACTGGGTGGAACGTCGGGAAGTTTTGTCAGAAGTTTTGGGTGAGTGACGAGGGGAATGGTGTAGCCTCTGGTTATGATCTTCTGCTCCCAATGGTCAGAAGTTATTAAATGCCAGGCAGTGTGGTGCAGAGAGAAATGTCCCCCTACTGCTTCCAGAGCAAAGCAATCGGGCTGCTCTTCAGGAGCACTGGTAAGGCTGCCCAGAAAAACGATCCCTTGGTCCCTGATTACGCGGACCCCTTCCGCCTCGGTAGGAGCATCTTCCTGAATTTGTACCCCCTCTGCCTCTGGGGTTATCATGACAACCCTGAGATTTTTTGTGCCACATTTGTCTGCTCCTCTAGCTCCTGGAAAAGAACACTGAGGATTGGAAAAACATAGATCTACAGCACACAGGGTCTTACCATCCTGCTCACACCTGGCAAGGGTGTCTTTCACCTTAGGGCCAAAAATGGAAGATGCTTTGATTAGAGCATTCAGGAAGGAAAACTTGAAAGGGTCCGCAAAGTCACAGAGGCCCAGCCAGGCATGGCGTCTGATAACTATGCCTGAACCTGATGCTCAAGCTGCCCCTTCGGTTGCATGTGAGAGCAACCTCATGGATGAATTGGAGATAGATTCCAGGATTGAGAGCTGCAAGGTACCTTTGTCTTTTACCTCATCAGACACCTGTCCGAGTGCTCCAGAGAGTTTGGAAACTATGTCCCAAGTAATTCAGTGACTGTATGGCAAAAGTCGCTGAATCTAAAACTCGCTTCCCTAATCTATTCACAGGCTGGGACTCTCTATTGGGTGCATTAACAGTATGACTCTCTTCGGCAAGATCTTTTTTCGTGGCCGCTGCCACCATCATAGCATCGACTTGTACACCTCTTGACCAATGTGGGTTTTCCTCGGGGGGGGGGGGGGGATAGTATCTTGTCAGGTCTCAGAAGGATCAACTCAACCGAATCAGGGTTCTTCCAGTCATGCTGGACCACGAGTTGTACCAGCTTGTCTGCAGGCGGGGTCACCCAAGAAGTAGATGGCCGGACACGGACAGCCTGCAGAAACACGGACTCCTCGGAACAAGGGTTAGTGGGCTTCCAATCACCCTCTCTGTTTCAACATTTCAAGGATGTCCCCAAAGGAGACATCATCAGGGAGTGATTGTGCCGACACTTTACTGTCATCGAAATCCATATCCTCTGTTACAGGCTGTTCAGTGGATTCTACATGCTTCCTTTTGCAAGATCTCTTCCATGAGGGCTCCTCAGAAGGGCACCTAGTAACTGGGACTCCTGCGCCTTTCCTGCCCGGTGTCCAGGGGTGGTGGCTTGTGTTGTCAGCTGTAGTTCAGGGAGAAAGGAGGTCTGGGGTTCCAATGTCAGTGGAATGCTTACAGAAGCAAGTACCCTCTCCACACCTCGGAAAGCAGGCTCACCCAAAGAGGGATGGGAGCCCGAAACTGAGGACAACCTCAGAATGGGGGTCACACCCTGCTCCGTCGAACCTGCTCCAGCGGGTGGAGCCTCAAGCAGGATCGATGCAGACAGAACTCCTAGCACCATGTACAGAACCGTACCACGAGCCAAAGAGCCCGCAGCCCAACCACGGGGTTGAGGAAGGCCCAGTTTGGAGGGATCCGAAGGCCAAAGGACAGTCCTGGAGCCCCAGTGTGGTCTAATACAGGTGCTGAGATGGGGGGGTTTTGAAAATGACATCGGAGCTGGAAGACTTTGGAACCAGTATGGTCAAAGGAGGAGATTAGGATGGAGTCCGTGGAGAAACCAACCCAGGTCCTGCAGGTGGATGGGTCCTAGACGGAGTGGGTATCCCCCTGGCTGCCAACAGCTGATGTACAAGATGCACCACATCAAACTCAGAAAGGCACCTGGTGGATCTAGTAGATACTCCCGATGGGGAGTCGGGTCATTCTAGGAACAGACTATATACTTGCCCTAGAAATGGATCTGTTAATGGAGAGTATTGGGTCCGTGGTGTGGAATCTATCGGCACCGATGTCTCAAGTTTGGAGAGAGGAAGAAGTGGCATCAAAATTGTCGTTATCAGAAACCGTGAAAGGACTTGGTATCGGAGGGCCACTCGGAACCAACATAAAAGGTTCAGTAGCAAATGTAATCACAGAGATAGGCATCAAAGGCATGCACTGTGCCAAAGTGGAACTTGGTGCCAAAGTTGTAGTAATCTTTGGAAAATCAGTAGTCGGTGCCGTAAACAGTATTGGAGCCAAAGCTGGCGCCGATATAGGAACAGTCGTAGTCGGTGCTGAAGAGGTGGACATATGCTCCGAAGACAACTTTGGTACTTTAGACTTTCAGGTTTGCCCTGGTCACCCGATGGTGAAGAGGGAACAGACTGGGACCTTTTCTTATCCTTGGTTGGAGGAGATGAGACCTCCATCACAGAAAGGGCGACTTGAGGGGACCCTTCAGAATCAGTTAATTTTTGTGCTCGTTCAAGGTGCTCTGACTAAAACTTTGACAAATCACACTAGGGGGTTGCACCGAAAAATGGGGCACCCCCAAACAACACAATCATTATAGGAATCACTGTTCGGCAATTTACCCTTACATGAAGTACAATGCTTAAACCCCGATGTGCCCTTTTATCAGACATCATGAACAAAATACACACAAGTCAGATAGAAAACTACGGCAAAGAGTTCTACTATTAATCCAAAAAGTGAAACGACCGCTCGGGGTTAATGCTCCAGTGTCAAAAGCAAATGCTAAATAAATAAACAGTCCACAGAGGAGCAAAACAATGAAGAGGAAGAATACTTGAATAAAAAATCCCATACGCTGAAAAATACGGCATATATTGAACGTAGTCCAAGAAAATCAAAAGTTGGTTAAAAACTGGTTTATTACTGCAGAGGTTAGTATCGGTTCATCGAATTGATAAACACAATTTCATGCTGAAGGAGAGGGACACAGTTTCAGGTTTAGAATATTAGAACAAATTTTGAGGTCCCACAGGAGAGGGGATGTTGAGACGTACACAGAAGCCAGACAGACACATTGGATCATTAAGTTCAGATCAGATGCGTCTCCTGGGCTCAATGGGAAGGTCCCTCTACGCCCATTGCTGAAAATGAGGAGGTTAGGATATAAGAAATGATGTCTATGTGGCGTCTTTGGTCATATCACCATGTTTATTTTATATTTTAATACAAGTCTTTTATAGGTATATTGTTTATTTTAGATGAGTTGATGTGAGCTATGTCTTAACCTCACTGTGATATGTGTTATTGAGGTCTTTTACCATTGTCTATATGTTTTAATATGTTCTTGTTTTTGAATATTATTATATGAATGGATATACCATTAAGAAGTATATTTTTCCCGCCTTTTTAGGTATTTAAATGGTCAATGAGTATTGTTGATTGTATATGGTCTGAAGAAGCTACTTGCGAAAGCGCTAACCTCTGCAGTAATAAACCAGTTTTTAACCAACTTTTGATTTTCTTGGACTACGTTCAATATATGCCGTATTTTTCAGCGTATGGGATTTTTTATTCAAGTATTCTTCCTCATTGTTTTGCTCCTCTGTGGACTGTTTATTTAAAGAGTTCTACTATATCTATATGTAAATATATACATCAAAGATAGGTGAAAGGGAAGAAGAAATACCAACGATGGTATTTAAGAAATACCACAAGGGTAGGGAGAAAGGCTGTACCACCAATGGTACTTAAAAATTACCAAAAGGGTAGAAACAGAAGGGTAAAAAGGTCTAGAGATAACTTCAAAATTAAAGAAATATCAAAAATACCAACAAGGAATAAGAGGAGAGACAACATCCAGAAAAAATATCAAAAGTTTTCCACTTAGCTGACAGCTTGCCTTGAACACGGCTTTACTGCTATGCGGCAAACGAGATCTGAGGTAACAGGGAGAAGGGCACTATGGGTAAAAGCATAGCTCGAGAGTTTTTTGGCTGGCACGAGCTTGGTATTAGGCTGACTCAGTTCAGAGCCCTTGTACGTTTGGCACAAAAACAACACTCTGCATCACCAAAAGTACACCACCCCCATGGTGAAGCATGGTGGAGGCAGTATCAAGCTTTGGGGTTGCTTTTCTTCACCTGGAACTGAGGCTTTAGTCAAGCTGGAGGGAATCATGAACAGTTCTAAATACCAGTCACTTTTGGCCAAAATCTTCAGGTGTCTGCTAGAAAGATGAAAAGGAATTTCACATTTCAGCACGAAAATGACCTCAAGCATAAATCCAAATCAACAAAAGAATTGGCTTCATTAGAAGAAAATTAGAAGTTATGTACCTACCATAACGTTCCATGTTAGTTGTCTTCTCTCGCCTTCTTTCTTGCTGGATGGATCGGCTCCGACTCGGCACTTGCTTAGCTTGAGAACTCCTTTTACCAGCTCGAGGCAACCCTATATCCCATGATGCAAGGCGGGACTACCTCAGATCTCCTTTGGTAGCTAAAATACCCTGCTAAAGGACTAACCTAGTAGAACTAGGAAAAAACAAGTTCATAACAATAGACTCTTCTATTGAAGACTCAGGAGGGAACAACCTGAGAAGAGGAAACTCTTCAAGATCTGTCCAGGCCAGGGGGAAGGAGGGAGGGACGCAAGAAAGAAGGCGAGAGAAGACAACTAACATGGAACGTTATGGTAGGTACATAACTTCTAAATGTTAAGTTGTCAATCTCGCCTTCATTCTTGCTGGATGGGACCGCGTCCCTAGCACCTGTATCCCGGGTGGCTCAATGGAACAGACTCTTGAGAACTGTGGAACCAAAACTGTCCCTGGAGGCCAAATCTAATTTGTAATGCGAGACAAAGGTATGAGGAGTGGCCCAAGTAGCTGCCGCACAAATGGTATCAATGGGTAGCCTATCCTGAAAGGCTGTATAAGTGGATAGACTCCATGTTGAGTGTGCTTTCGGTTTAGAGGGTAGTTGCTTGCCTCTGAGCGAATACACGTAAGAAATGGTGGAAGACAACCATCTGGATAAGGTCACTTTTGATACTGGGAGACCTTTCCTGTTTTCTGCATAGGAGACAAATAATTGGTCTGATTTCCTGAATTGTTTAGTTCTATGCAAATAGTACTTGAGCTGACGATGGACATCCAAAAAATGAAGCTTTTGTTCAGCTCTGTCAGAATAATTTGGGAAAAAGACTGGTAGATCGATGGATTGATTAATATTAGTTTGAGAAACAACTTTGGGGAGAAAGGACGGATTTGTTCTCAAGGATACCCTGTCCTTGTGAAAAACCAAGTAAGGGGAACGGATGCAGAGAGCTTGAATCTCGGAAACCCTTCTTGCTGAAGTGACAGCCAGTAAGAATATAGTTTTCCAGGTCAATAACTTCAAGGAACATGAAGCAGACGGTTCGAAGGGTGGTAAAATCAAGGATGCTAACATTAAATTCAGATCCCATTGTGGAGGAGGATGTTTTATTGGCTTCAGGAGAAAAACTCCTCTCAGAAAAGCTTTGCATAGTCTATGTGACATAATGTTATGATCTTGCAAGCCAACATGATATTTGGAAATAGCCGCCAGTTGAACTTTGACTGTTGAAGAAGAAGATCCTGACTGAAAAACTTCAGCTAGGAAATCTAAAACAGAATGCACAGGTGCAGTAAAGGGATCAATGTGCCTGGAGTTTGCCCAAAGGGAAAAACGTCGCCACTTGCTAGCATAAACGGTTCTGGTGGACGACTTCAAAGAAGCTACTAAGATATCTCTGACAGGATCAGAGATCATAGGAAGCCTGGCTAGGGAAGGAAGTGGAGCAACCAAGCAGTGAGGTTGAGAGAATGAATGGCCCGGTGCTGTTGACCCGATTGGTGGATCAAAAGATCCGGAACTGGGTCCAGATGCCAAGGCTGCACCAGGAGGTGACGATGCAGAGTCGGAAACCAAATTTGTCGAGGCCAGTAAGGGGCAATGAGAATCAACTTGGCCCTCAAAACGGTGGCTTTCTGAATGACTTGTGGAATCAAGGGAAAGGGAGGAAAAGCGTACAGAGGTCCCGGGGCCAATCCTGGGTTAGAGAGTCTCTCAGGGGTTGGCCTGGTAGGGGAAAGAGGGTGAAGAAGTCGGGCACTTGTTGTTTTGGGGTGTAGCAAAAAGATCGCAACAAGGTGTGCCCCACTTCAGAAAAATCTGGTCCACTATAGATTGATTGAGAGACCACTCGTGAGGCATGAGAATGGCTCTGCTCAGCCTGTCCGCCAAGAGGTTGGACCTGCCGGGGATGTGTGTTGCTATCAGAAACCGATGAGAGGAGATTGCCCATTGCCAAAGTCTGAGAGCTTCTCGACACAACGGATAGGACCTGGTCCCGCCCTGCTTGTTGATGTACCAGACCACAGACATGTTGTCCGTTTGCACTGCAATAGTCCCCGCGGGAAGAAAGTCATTGAGGGCTTGCAACGTTAAAAGCACCGCTCTCATCTCCAGGACATTTATGTGCAGATGATATTCTATGGGTTGCCACGTCCCGTGGACCATCCTGCCCTGATAATGCCCCCCCCACCCGATCAGAGAGGCATCCGTAGTGACTGTGGCAACCGGAGGAGGGGGAACAAATGGTCGGCCCTGATGAAGAAGAGGGGAAGATATCCACCAGTTCAGATGAGTTCTGCACGATTGTGTGACTAAGATTTCGTGTCTCATCGGAAGACTGTGGAACGACCACTGAGTGAATAACATCCACTGCAGAAGACGCATGTGGAAGCGAGCCAGTGGTAGAAGAACAATGGCCGCAGCCATAAGACCTAGAACTTTCAGTATCAATCTGGCTTTGACTTTGCTGCTCTGCAATAAAATCCGAACGTATTTTTGGATGTCCAGAATTCTCTGATCTGTTAGTCTGGCTAACAACTTGACGGTGTTTAATTCTGCGCCTATAAAGGTGATAGATTGGCAAGGCCGCAGAGAAGATTTTTCGAAATTCACTGAAATTCCCAAACTTTTGCAAAGCTGCAGAGTGTAGTCTCTGGTCTGAAGAAGCTGATGCCTGGTGGTGGCGGAGAGGAGCCAGTCGTCCAAATAAGGAAACACCTGGAATCCTTGACGTCTCAGGTGAGATGTGACCACTGCCATGCATTTGGTAAACACTCTGGGGGCTGAAGTGAGGCCAAAGGGCAGGGCTCTGAATTGATAATGACTGGTCCCTAGCCAAAAGCGGAGAAACCTCCTGGAGCGCCTGTGAATCTTTATGTGATAGTACGCGTCCTGAAGGTCTATCGAGCACATCCAGTTGTCCTTGCCCAGAAAGGGCAGAATGGACTGAAGCGTGACCATCCGGAATCTTGCCTTCTTGACAAATCTGTTTAGATTGCTTAGGTCTAATATTGGTCTCCAATCTCCCGTCCTTTTGGGGACCAAAAAGAATCTCGAGTAGACGCCGGATCCTACTTGGTCTGCCGGAACAGTCTGGACGGCTCTTTTTTCTAGGAGCTTTGTAACCTCCTGTTCTGCCAAATCCCTTTGACCGGGTGAGATGTCTGGAAGGGATTGGTGAGGTACGGGATACCTTTCGAAGGGGATTTTGTAACCCTCGGATATGATCGACTGTACCCACATATCTTGTGAAAGGGAACGCCAGGCTACTGGGTACAGCGAAATCCTTCCCCCGACTGCCTCCAAGGGTGGACAGTCGGGCAAACACCTCAGGGATGCTGAAAGGGCTTCTCAGGAAGAGACTCCCTGTTGCCCTGGTTCTGAGGACCCCCTCTGCCCCTAGGGCGGCGTTTATTATTGTTACCCCCTCTGCCTCTGGGGGTAAACTGACCATGTGTGTCCGGCGCTGCTCCTTGGGCTTTGTGGAACCACATCTTCCCTCCTTTCTGACCCTTGGGATAGGGTCTAGAAGGGGTGGAAAAATGGACTCCAACGGCAGAAAGAGTTTTGCCGTCCTGCTCACACCTGGTCAAGGTTTCCTTCACCTGAGGTCCGAACAAAGCCGAACCGTTAAAGGGGGTATTGGTGAAGGACGCCTTAACGGGGTCCGCAAAATTACAAAGCCGCATCCAGGCTTGACGTCTAAGAGCCACTCCTGTGCCTGCGGCTCTGCTCGCTCCATCGGCTGCATAGGATATGAGCCGCATGGAGGAGTTGGTTAAGGAATTCAGGATTGCTAGCTGTGAGGCAATCTTTTCTTGAGCCCCAGCAGCAGAAGGATCCTGGACCACTTCACCTAGTTCCTTGAGAATATCTCTTTGAAGCCTGGTGAAGTGACAAAGGTAGTTCAGCGAACGCATAGCAAAGGTCGCTGAAGAAAACATCCGCTTTCCGTACCTGTCAATGGTCCTAGAATCTTTGTTAGGAGGATGAACAGGTACTGAAGGATCCGCAAGTTCCTTCTTGGTGGCCGCCGCCACCACCATAGCATCCACAGAGACGCCCTTAGAAAGAAAGTGCTTGTCTGAAGGGGCCGTAATAAATTTGGATGGTCTCCTGGGGACCGGTTCCACAGAATCTGGAGCTGCCCACGCCTTCCGAGCCACTACCTGCATAAGTGGGTCGAAAGGCGGAGACACCCAGGAGGTGGAGGGTCGGGATCCAAAAGCCTCCAGGTATACCGACTCATCCTCGGAGGGGTCAATGGAGGGCCAATTCCCCCTCTGTTTGAGGAGCTCAAGGATGTCTGAAAAGGAGACATCCTCAGAGGGGGACCGTGGGGAACCCTCCGACTCATCTAAGTCGGTATCAGATGTTGTAGACTCAGGGGAGTCTGTGTGTTTCCTCTTACACGTCCTCTTCCGAGGGGGTTCCCCTGCAGGATCAGGAGAAACCTCGGAAGAGGAAGTTATTCCCAATGGGGAAACCTGGGGCGATGGATCCCTGGGCCTGAGAGCAAGAGGCTGGCAAGAGGCGTCCACAGGCACTGAAGAGGGAGGAGCTAAAGGGATGGACCGTTGACCTGGCTCAGGTGCCAGGACACTCCTCATCACCTCAAAGGCTCCCCTCCCCGCGAGGTCGGAATATTCCCGTTCCGAGGAAATAGGAATTCCCAGCTCCACTGAGAGGGAAGGCTCCGAGGCTGATGTCGGTGCCGAGCTTACCAAAGCCGAAGCCCCGAGAGGGAGAGCGGGGTCGGACAAGGGTCCAATGCCACTAGCCCCCTCGGATCCGACAAGGGAAACTCGACGACCGGATCCCTCCAAGGAAGGTCTCATGGAAGAGATCGGAGCCGAAGACAACGGAGCCAAAAGGGGGTGTATCGGCTCCAGCGCCGACACGGTCGCTGTCCCGAGAAGCTCCGGCTCTGAACTCTGGAGGGGAGTCGGAGGAGGAAGTTCAAGGGGTAAAGCAATAGCCAAAGTCTGCTGAGACGAGTTATGGAGCATTTGGGCTAGTGCCTGTGACTTCAACAGCCTGCTTACCACCCTCTCTAAATCGTGGTCAGACAGCCTGGAAGATCTCGAAGATCGGCTCCGATGACTCCGCTCCGACAAAAGAGGAGACCCCGGAGCCGAGTGGATAGACTCCAAAGAAGGGGACCGAGATCTCTTCTTGGACGAAGCCATCGGAGCCGACGTCCTCTGGGTTCCAGATGGAGCCGAAGTCTTCTCGTTTCCGATACCGGATAATATGTCGGCTCCAGCCGGAGCCGACAAGGCAACAGCAGATTGAGTGTCGGAACCGATCGGAACCGACACTACCTCAGAAGAAGAAAGATCGGCTCCAGCCGGAGCCGATCTCGACTCCGAAGGAGTCGGAGCCACCGGGGAAGGCTTAGAAGCTGTAGCCTGAACCTTAGGTGGCTTAGAAGGTTTACTAGACCCAGTTTTAGTGGGTGAACCTTCTGGCTTTAGTAAGCCACGGAGGATCAACATATTCCTCCTCTCCTGCAGGACTCTCTGGCTAAAAGAGTGACATATGGCACAGGAGTCCTGCAGGTGTAAAGGCCCCAGGCAGTAAACACAAGAAGTGTGACCGTCTGTCAGAGACATTTTCTGACAGCACGAGTCACACACCCCAAACAGTCACACAATTAATCCCAACAAACACAGACACACAGATAGGGATTAAGAAAAGAGGCCTAGGCCTAACTGAAAATTTAAACTTTTTATAAAAACTAGAAGTTTTTAACTATATGGGGAAATAGGGTGGGCTGTAGAAACACTACACACTATAAAAAGGAACAAGGGAGAGACAAAACCCTGACTAAACTATTTGAAAAATTCAAACTTACCTGAGCTGGCAAAAAAGAGACCTCTTCGCAAAGCGGCAAACGAGATCTGGTAAAAGGAGTTCTCAAGCTAAGCAAGTGCCGAGTTGGAGCCGAGGATCGGCTCCGAACCCATCCAGCAAGAATGAAGGCGAGATTGACAACTTAACATTTAAAGTTTTGAAAAGGCCCAGCCACAGCCCAGACATAAATCCAATAAAAAATCTGTGGGGTAACCTGAAGAGGGTTGTGCACAAGAGATGTCCTCGAATCTGACAAATTTAGAGCACTTTTGCAAGGAAGAGTGGGCAAATATTGCCAAGTCAAGATGTGCCATGCTGATAGACTCCTACCCAAAAAGGCAGAATGTTGTAATTAAATCAAAAGGTGCGTCAACAAAGTATTCGTTTAAGGGTGTGGCACACTTATGCAACCAGCTTATTGGGAGGGGTGTCAGAGAAAGTTATTGCACTTTTTTTATTTTTATATTTTTTCCCCTAACAGATTTTTTTGTTTTTTAATTGAATTATACAGGTTATAGGTCACGTTAAAGGTGGAAAAAGTTTTGAAATTATTTATTGTGGTAATTTTTTATATCACAAAAACCTGTAATTTTAACAGGGGTGTGTACACTTTTTATATCCACTGTACATAATCACAGATATTGTAACACAGGTATGCATGTACGTAACAAGTATTCATACATAAAAAAACAAAACAAAGGGATGCTGTATTTACAGTGAAATAAGTGTGGTATACATACAATATAGTAAAGAGTGGAGTTCAGGCACCTAGGCAGCAAGACATTTCACTATAGTACATTCAGTTGAGGACACATGGCTGAAGTAAAACTCAGCTGTAGAGAAATATGGCTACTGTGAATTCTCTGTCAGCAGAGAGATGAATATGATGGTATGCCCAGAACTTCAATAACCAAATGCACAAGGGGAAAATAATATCCAACGTGAGACAGCTGGCAATACTGGCAGGCATCAGCAGCAGGCTGGCCAGTGGGCATGTCAGTGACAGTAAAACGCAGTGCATAGTGGGCAGTACCTTTATAAGTGGTGTGTGTGGACTACTACCTCCTTCACACTAAGTTACACTATCTAAAATGCATACTTTAAGAAATTTTCATTTTTTTGTGCTTGACAAAGTTGATTTAGATACTTTTTGTGGTGATTTTAAAACTTTAATAGAGTGCCATGAGAGTTCATGGCAAATTCTTTTAGCAGCTGACAGGTCACCTGGTCACAGTGAGACAATTAACATGAAATGTTCCTTGCAAATGTAGAATTTGCAAAAATAATGTAATGTTTTCTATTTATTTTTTATTCCATTTATAAATGTGTTTTTAGAATGGTTACATTTGGTTATTCAAGGTTTTCCTTTTAACATTTTCATTTAAATCACTGACAACATTATTCTGCTTTTTTATTGTCATTGGTTGGTTTTGTCACATGATTATTTTTTCTTGATATTTAAATAAGTGGTGATGGGTTTGGAGTTTTTCATTTCTGAAGAAGTTCTGGTGTTATTAAAAAGAAGGAAAGCGCTAACATATTGTCCAGTTTCCTTCACTGGTGAACATATTAGTTAGTTCATTTTTTCACTTTATGTATACCTGTCTTCAGTTGATACATTAGTTTGGACTTGTT